>NC_069502.1:842634622-842909824 GCF_027579735.1 Bombina bombina | reverse complement strand
AGAGGTGAGAGCTGCTTCTAATCCACATAAACTTCAACTTGGCTAACATCAACATGGCCACTTGCATACCCCCTCCCCAGCACCCAGTCTCCTCTTAACAACTTTACAGTGCAAAACCTTCCTAAGGCCCCCTGCACAACTATCTATTGCACCTCCCCAGGACACAACTCATGACTGCAAATTTTCCTTTAGTTGCCAACTTCCCTTGCACAATTATTCACTATTCAAATCTCCAACAGTACCCAGGGGCCCCTGCACAACCCCCATCACAAAACCTTGCAAGCACCTAGGGGCCTCTGCATAAGTATCTACTGAACCTCTCCAGCTCCCATGGGTCCCTGCACAATCCTCCATCGAACAACCTTCCCCAGCACCTAGGGAACCCTGAACAATTCACCATCGCAAAACCTCCCCCCAGCACTCAAGGTCTCTGCACAACCCTCCATTGCAGTATGCCCCCCAGCACCCAGGGTCCCCTGCACAACTCTTCACTGCAAAATCTTCCCAAGTACCAAGGGGCTCCTGTACAATCCTTCACTGTAAAATTAAACAACCCTAGGACCCAAGGTCCCATCCCCTGCATGACCCAACCATCATAAAAATTTCAAGCACTCAATGCCCTAATACATGACCCCCATGGCACAAGCTTCCTCTAAATCCCAAGGGTCTCCCTGCATAATACCCAAAACAAAAAAAATATAGAACATTAGTTCCAAAGGGCTACCTTGTAGGACACACTACTCCTATCACCCAAAGACTCATTAAACGTAATGAAGCTCAGAGTGAGGTTTCTTTCCAAGATGCTTGTGTATTGGGTACTCTCATTGATTTACAGAAGGGTCATGATACAACAAGTGAGCGTTTGCAACCTTTAGGTCCTAAAAAGAAGCGGGTCAGGTTTCTATCCCATTCAGTTCAGAGGTGCTGCTGTAAATAATTTTCAGAAAAATGTAGAGAGGGAAATCTTAAATTTCGAATTTTTGAAAAAACCTTATAGACAAAATCTCAAGATGTCTGAGAGATTGGCATTGGAGTCTTTTCAGGGTAATCAAGATATAGTGATTAGAAACTCCGATAAGGGAGGAAACATAGTAATCCTAAACAAAAGTGATTATTTTGAAGAGGCTCTACGCCAACTCAGCAATACGTCCACTTATAAGTTATTGAGTGGTAATCCTACATTAGTGTTCAAAAAGCAACTATTGACGCTACTTTATGATGGTATCTACTTAGGAGTGTTGAAACAGGAGAATTTGTTGTATTTGGTTCCTGAGTTCCCCAGATACATAAGAATCCTGAACGGCCGCCAGCAAGGCACATTGTTTCAGGCATTGAGTCTCTACTCAAACCATTATCTGAGTGGTTGGATTCTATCCTTCAGCCAATAGTGAAAAAATTATACAATTATCTAAGGGATTTGTCTCATCTTCTTGAGAGTTTAAAGGAATTTTCTTTGGGGGAAAAAGACTATTCGTGGGTAGTAGTGGATATAGCATCTTTATATACCTGCATCCCTCACACACTTGGTTTAGCTGTGAGACATTTTCTGGATACATTTACTGCTTATGAAATGGATGTTAAGGTATATATATGCTCGATTTTGGAGTTTGTGTTGACTCATAATTTTCTAATGTTTGATGATAAATTGTATCTCCAGTGCTGCAGAACGGCGATGTGGGCGAAATTCGCCCCCTGTTTCGCCAATTTGTATGTTGGTTACTGGGAGTTGAGGTATATCTACAACAGTGATTATATGAGTCAAACTAGCAAAATTCTCTATTACAGGAGGTTCATTGATGATCTTATTTTGATCATTTATGATCCTTTTGATGAAATTAGTTTTGGCCTTTTCCTTACCTTTTTTTTTTTGGAATAATACAATACTTTATTATTGCACACATTTCTGTATAAGTAACTCATACAAAGAGGTTAATATACATTTGTATTACACTTTACCAGCTCACAAAAGAATCAGCAGGTGCTATATGTATAACAGCCCTTTCCTTATATTAGCAGATATCAGAGACAATATTGCTTTTGTATAGTCCAGTGAGCAAAACTAATATTTACATACACTATGGGGTCAATTTATCAAGCATATACGCACCCCTGTCCACCACAGCTCGCCTCTGGCGGGCTGAATTCCCCTGGCAGAATTCAGCATTGCACACAAGCGCTATCCTGTCCCCTGCCCCCGCACAGCCAATCACGCGCGGGCAGGAGCTGTCAATCTCCCCGGTCGGATGAGACCGGGGAGATTGAGATTCTCCACCTTAGAGGTGTCCCACAGTATTTCTCACCGGGGGCAGGTGTTGCATTAGGCAAGGAGGAGAAAAGCTTATACAGATGGTGCCACATGTTTGGGCACCCGAGCTTTGCCTGCCCCACCAAGGAGCAACCTCCCCCTCCGGTCTGGGGTGGGAATACATCTGGGAAACCAGCACTAGCTTTGTTTGTGGGTGGGTTAGCCGGTACTAAACAGAGTGTCACAGAGAGAGGCAGTGGGGCCATGGAACTTAAGGACACTAGAACTTGTGGGACAGCAATTGTTTGGGAGCTGGCCTTAGCCAACTTGTTTGGGACTTTGCCTTATGTGACTATCCCTGCACCCAGGGCGCAGGGTATAAATGCCATCAGGAACCCTCCAGGATGCCCCAAGCTCAGGAGAGATGGGATAACCTCTCCCAGCAACCGAGAAGTGGAGGGACACCATCAGACAGCCCCAGGCCGACCCGTTAAGGGTCTAGCCGGGTCTGCCGAACTGGAGGAGGGGAGATGTCACGGATACCAGACAGCTAAGGCTACCCCCCTACAACCTCACCCCTGTTGTTTCTCAGTGGTTTTGGGCTCCTCAGAGCAACCACAATCCCTGGAAGCTTTGGTTTGCTTGTCTTGTGAAAAGCTGGTGTATGACCAGGAAAACCCTCCTAGGCTGGCCGGGCCCTTGGAACTCCCAGTCGGCAGCCTCACCATGGACACCCACCTAACCCCTCTCAGGCTGTCTGGGCTCCTGGAACTCCCGGTCAGCCACAGGACAGCAGGACACCTGCTAATTTTACCCCTGGTCGCTTCAGCAACCATGTGCCCCAGAGCTCCGCTCTTTTGGGGATTAGTAGCCCCTAGGGAGGACAAGAGGTGGGAGAATTACCGGAGGGAACTTGGGGTTTTGGACACCCCTACCCCCATAACTTCAACGGGTTGTATCTCCAGTCCCCAATAACGAATAACGCTTTCAAATGACACCCTGGAAATGCCACCGCTCCCCTGGGATCACCCCAAAACCGTCACCACGGTGTCCTGGGATTCTGTGGGACTATGGTTGCTATGGAGGCGCCGGTCAGTCTGGAGGGGCAGGAATGGCGGGAAAACTGGGGCATTGTCTCCCTGTTTTATCAAGATGTGTGTGTGTGTATAAAAGATGTGTGTTTGTCCCAATAAAGGCAGTTCCTGTTTCACCTGAATGCTAGTATGTCTAGTTATTTGGGTGAGCTCCAGCTAAAATCACTTTCTTGGGCTACATAGCAGCCTGTTCCAGGCAAAGGATGGACCCTCTGGCAGAGCTACCCAGTTGGGGAAGCTGGAGTCTGCCACAGAGTGGCTACAGGCTGTGGTCACTTGCCAGCTACATAGCTGCAGTCGGCAGGGAGGAAGCAGGACCCTTTTGGCGGAGCTACTCAGACGGTGTAACCGGGGTATCCGTCACACTGACCTATCTGGCCCTGTGTATGTTTTCCTATCTTTTGTCTGTGTCTCTGCATGTTCTCCGTAACATTATCCCCCAACAGTTGTGTGATGGACTCCAGCTCCTCTGACTGGGTAGCTCCGCCAAGAGGGTCTACACAGCTCTTAAACCAAGTGAGAAGATGAGACGATTCCCTTAGCTAACTGTAATCTTTTCACTAGTGGCTAAAGGATAGAATCCAACCCCTCAGATAATGGTTTGAGTAGAGACCCAATGCCAGAAACAACGGGCCATTCAGGATTATTATGTACCTTCGGTAAATAGTGAAATAGAAGTGCAATGGGGAACTCAGGAACCAAATACAACAAATCCTCCTGTTTGAACACTTCTAATTAGATACCATCATCAAGTAGCATCAATAGCAGAGGTTTGGGTTTTGCCCTAGCAAGATATTTTTCTCCATTTAATACCCTGCTTGATACCAATAGGTTTGTCAGAAAGCTTATACTTAAGAGTTTTTTGCACTTCAAGCAGTACCTGAAGAAAATATTGTAAATTCTACCATTAAACGTAATGAAGCTCAGAGTGAGGTTTCTTTCCAAGATGCTTGTGTATTGGGTACTCTCATTGATTTACAGAAGGGTCATGATTCAACAAGTGAGCGTTTGCAACCTTTAGGTCCTAAAAAAGAAGCGGGTCAGGTTTCTATCCCATTCAGTTCAGAGGTGCTGCTGTAAATAATTTTCAGAAAAATGTAGAGAGGGAAATCTTAAATTTCGAATTTTTGAAAAAACCTGTTAGACAAAATCTCAAGAGGTCTGAGAGATTGGCATTGGAGTCTTTTCAGGGTAATCAAGATATAGTGATTAGAAACTCCGATAAGGGAGGAAACATAGTAATCCTAAACAAAAGTGATTATTTTGAAGAGGCTCTACGCCAACTCAGCAATACGTCCACTTATAAGTTATTGAGTGGTAATCCTACATTAATGTTCAAAAAGCAACTATTGACAGTACTTTATGATGGTATCTACTTAGGAGTGTTGAAACAGGAGAATTTGTTGTATTTGGTTCCTGAGTTCCCCAGATACATAAGAATCCTGAACGGCCGCCAGGAAGGCACATTGTTTTAGGCATTGGGTCTCTACTCAAACCATTATCTGAGTGGTTGGATTCTATCCTTCAGCCAATAGTGAAAAAATTATACAATTATCTAAGGGATTTGTCTCATCTTCTTGAGAGTTTAAAGGAATTTACTTTGGGGGAAAAAAGACTATTCATGGGTAGTAGTGGATATAGCATCTTTATATACCTGCATCCCTCACACACTTGGTTTAGCTGTGAGACATTTTCTGGATACATTTACTGCTTATGAAATGGATGTTAAGGTATATATATACTCGATTTTGGAGTTTGTGTTGACTCATAATTTTCTAATGTTTGATGATAAATTGTATCTCCAGTGCTGCAGAACGGCCATGTGGGTGAAATTCGCCCCCTGTTTCGCCAATTTTTATGTTGGTTACTGGGAGTTGAGGTATATCTACAACAGTGATTATATGAGTCAAACTAGCAAAATTCTCTATTACAGGAGGTTCATTGATGATCTTATTTTGATCATTTATGATCCTTTTGATTAAATAAGTTTTGGCCTTTTCCTTACCTTTTTTTTTTTTTGGAATAATACAATACTTTATTATTGCACACATTTCTGTATAAGTAACTCATACAAAGAGGTTAATATACATTTGTATTACACTTTACTGGCTCACAAAAGAATCAGCAGGTGCTATATGTATAACAGCCCTTTCCTTATATTAGCAGATATCAGAGACAATATTGCTTTTGTATAGTCCAGTGAGCAAAACTAATATTTACATACACTATGGGGTCAATTTATCAAGCATATACGCACCCCTGTCCACCACAGCTCGCCTCTGGCGGGCTGAATTCCCCTGGCAGAATTCAGCATTGCACACAAGCGCTATCCTGTCCCCTGCCCCCGCACAGCCAATCACGCGCGGGCAGGAGCTGTCAATCTCCCCGGTCGGATGAGACCGGGGAGATTGAGATTCTCCACCTTAGAGGTGGCAAAAGGTTAGGAAAGTGGCGGTTTGATGACCGCTGTTTGTTAAATACGGTGTGCAGGTTCTCTTGTGAGAACCTGCAGTCGTAGGGGGTCGCAAGGCTCGCAAAGTCTTTGATAAATCGACCCCTATATGGCAAAAAATATGTGCAGTTCAGTCTAATTTCTTTTTATTATTTTCCGAATAATAAGATCCATATAAAACATTTTCATTCAGTTCAGGGCATATTCTAAACTCAGGTCACTGATTTATTAGATAAAAAATAAATACAATTTACAAAGTCTCACAAGTATTTTACTTGTATGCAAGCAGAGCAAATGACCATGTGGTAGAGCTTTATTGTTAAAGGGACAGGAAATTCCAACATTTTCTTTAAAGGGAGACTTTTATGATTCAGAATGAGCAGCAGTTTTAGGACACTTTCTAACTTCCATTATCAAATTTTGTACAGACTTTTTTTTTATTTTTTTTTTTATTGAGGACATAAAGATAATAACATACATCATACATGAAATAAGCGTTATTAAGATATTCACATCATATCTGAAAAAGATTGTGTAAATTTGGGTAAAGTCCTCATTTTACATCCCCTTATAACCATATGTTAGGTCACACTTGGACCAAAGTTGATAGTCTTATTAAAGTCCAGGGGTTATTGTAAAGCGATGTAAAGGAATAAACATAAAAAAAAACAAAAAACTGCATCCAGCTATAGATCATTGTAGACATAATATTAAAAGGAGTGAGGATTTCTCCAGAATCCTCTCTAGTGGTATACATAGTAGTGATAAAGAAAAATACAAAAATAGGGGTCGCTCCCAGGCCGCACACCCAACATAAACAAAATTCTCCTGAAAAACACTTTAACAAAACATCCAGGCAGTCAAACTACAAGGAGGAGAGACCTGGCCATATATGTGGGTTCTAGATGTATAAGCATATGTTAGTTTCAGATGAACTTTATAGTGATGTGATATATAATGATTATAGTATTGTGTAAGCTACTAGAATAATATCTCTTTTGCATTATTCTGGGGGTAGTAAAAATTAGCTGTCTGCCAGCGTGGGCAAGATATATAGTCAAATGCTATAGGCATAAATTGACCTCATTAGGGTTATAACAGAGGTGCATGAGGGACAAGGAAATGGAATTCTGTTCAATAACCATATTACATTATATGATGGCTTTTATTTTATATATTATGATTAGTAGTTACTGCCCACGGCCCCGGCCACTGGCCATAAGGCAGATCACCTACCGTGTTAAAAGCCGCAAGCTACATATGTCCCCTGTCTAACATGTTGAGCCTGCCTCTGTAAGTTGTCATGAAGAGCTGTAAGTTAAACTGTTTGAATAGCAATATGCAGCTAGAAATACATCTGTAATCTAAGTTAATAATAAAGAACTTCTAACTTCTAAATAGGCATAACAAAACATGCAACATTGGAGCATTTACAGAATGTTTCATTGATAAGGATAAAAGAAACCTTTGGAATTTAGTTAACCAAATCAAACAGAAAATACATATGTGGCATCATACAATTTTTAAATTAACCCCCACTGTCCACATCTCTTCCAATGGCATTTAATGGGAAATGAAGTAAGGGTATAAAAGTTGTCAGAGTGGTGGGATTTTTGTGGTGTAAGTTTTTAGGCCTATACTGAGATTTTAATAGTGCGTGAGCATCACCTATGTTGGTCTCTTGGGGTTTCAGTGTGGGTGCATTATAAGCACCGCTGGGCAGTTCCCATCGCGCCAAATGTCCAGCATTAAAGTTAAAATCGTCCATTTGCCCACACATAGTTATGAGAGCCCAGTCTTTAGTTGATAAGGCAGATATCTCAGTTATGTCTGTTGCATTAGGCCAAGTCATTGCCCCTTGAGCAAACGAGTCCAGCTTTTGTGTCATACCTCTCATGGCTGCTTGCGGTTCATGAGCATTGTCCTCCTGTATCCCTCCGTGTATGGCCTCAGTGCTCCCCGCATAATATGGATATTCTGGAGTTTTAAGAGGTACATGAGGCTTTTGTGTGTTGCGTGAGGAGGCTGCGAGTAAACGCCGGAGCCACAATTCAATGGCGGTATATTAGCTGAAATATGTCCTTTTCCCTCCATGTTTGCTGCATAGACCGACATGAGCTTAACAGCCGGATTGCCTCCCTTCTCCCTTGCAGCTGCGACGTAGTTTGGTGGATGTGGGTCAGTAGAGTCGTCTGCTGCTTTCTCCATGGTGTCGATCTCAGGCCTCTTTATTGCTAGTAACAGATCTGGCGCTGTGGAGCATGGCATTTGTTCTAATCCATTAGCGTAGGGTCCCTTAAGCTCAGGTCTGTTATTAATGTCTTCTGTTACTGTGTACGCGGCAATCTCTTGATCTCCATCGGTAGTTGCGGTTGTAGGGAGATTCTCAGGTAGGATTCAGACGGAGCTTTGTCTAGCAGCTTTTGCAGGAGGCACTCTAGCCTGAAATAATGCACGTCCTAGCGCTGAAGCATGGCCTCGTCCTGCCCGGGAGCCAGTATTAATGGCATTGTTCAACAATCAGAAGTTCCCCCAAAAGATGTGATGGGTAAGTGTTAATTTGGACTGCACAGCCCAGGAGCGACAGAAAACCCGGGAACAAGGGGGAGGGGTCGTCGCCTAATAGTGAGCCGCCGCTCTAGGCCCTAATCGTCCGTTCCTCAGATCCAGAATCATACACACAGCAAATATGGCCTGAACCCAACCCTTACAGGGTTAAGCTTTAATAGAAAAGTGAAGTTCTGTATCGATGCTGTTTTTTAAGCCTAATAATCGGCGGATTATAGAAGAATCCTCAGGAGCTCTAGGAAAAGCGTCCTTCTCAGAATGCAGCTTGGACACGCCCCCCTTCCTTACCTTTTTAAATGAGAATGATATGTGTTTGAAATTTGTTGGTGGTTATGATTCTGTTAGGACTGACTTCTTGGATGTGACACTGGAAGGGGACATTGAGACTATGAGAATAGTGTCTAGGACTTTTTGAAAACCCACTGCGGGGAACACTATTCTCCATGCAAGTTCTTGTCATCCTCCTCACCTTGTCCATGCCATGCCAAGGGGACAGTTCATTAGACTGAGATGCAATACTAATGACGATATGGTATATCTGCAGCAGGTAATGAGCTTGCTAAGAGATTGGTAGCCAGAGGATATGATCCAATTAAGCTAGAAGAGACTAAGTTGGAAATCCGTACAATGGTAATGAAGAATAAGGTAGAAAAAAAGGTCAGATAAATCATTTGGTGATAGTATTGTATTCACCACTGAATATAAAACACAATTCTCAGAGATTGTAAAAATCCTGAAAAGGAACATCTAGATTAGCCCCGAGTATGGTTCGGAACACAATGACAACCAGGGGTGATCATTGGATAAGTTGAAAAGGTAATTTTAAATGTGGAGAAAGAACTTGTTTAACTTGCAATATGATGGATGTGACAAATATGTTTAGATCATCTGAGGATGAAATGACTATGCTAACTGTAAAATTACATTTGCAGTCTACTTGCTAGAATGTAAGATTTGTCATGTACGGTACGTTGGTAAAATGACAAGGGAAGTGAATGTGAGGATAAGAGAGCACGTAAACGATGTAAAAAATTACAACAAAGATTCAGTGGTGACTCAACATTTTAATCTCTTTCATTTTACCAACGTTGGAGATTTTTCAGTAAAAGTAATTGATCTGGCAAAGACTCCGCCTAGGGGTGGGAATAAATATAAAATACTTGACAAGAAGGAACTGTATTGAATATATAGGCTATACTTCGTATAAACTTTCTTTAGATATGCAATTATGTTGAGCTATCGTCATTATCAGTATTGTTATTATTTTCATGGGAGATAGGTATTACAAATGTCTCAGAGATATTATTGTGGTTTCAGGGAGAAAAAAAGACAAATGCATATTTAGTATTCTTGAGAGATTGTATGTTTGTTCTTTAGTGAGAGGATAACCATTTAATTATTATATATCGTATATTGTGAATTCCTAAATCATGAATGATATACCAGTATGTAGTATTGCTCACTAAACTATATACATAAAGAAGCATGGTGATCAAGTATAATATTGTTTGTGTATTCATACACAAAGGATGCCAAATATACTAGCCTTATGAGTGTCATAGTAGACATATAAATGTCAGCATGATCTATTGTGCAGTACCCCAGAGGCAGAACTTTTTTTTATTTTCTGCAATGAGATTTTTTTAGTGAAAATTTCTCTGCATGTCTCACTGCACACACACACACACACACACACACATATATATATATATTTATATATACAAAACACGGAAGGGGACTGCACTCTCAAACTGGACTGGGTACACATCCCATAACCCTGCAACATGCTCAGCCCTGGGTGCTATAGCACTCTCAGGAGGCTGTGCTGTCTCCAGAGTCACAGGCAGTTAACCCCAGAAAAGCCTGGGTGCAAGGCCCATAGGGAAAATTACAAAATAAATTAATACAACACACAGAGAAAGCCCAGCACTCGCTTATAAGCTCTCAGCTAAGATTAAAAGCAAAACTGGAAGAGTTAGTTACCGCATCTGGCCAAATGGGACAAGCCCAGGTACCACGTCAAGGTCTCTTCCAAAAACCTGGGTCCCTAATACAGCCATACAAATGCAAGCTCTCAATCAAACAAACTGGGAACAAGTCAGGGTTCACAGACTTATGTAATCTCCCTAGTCATATACAAAACACGGAAGGGGACTGCATTCTCAGACTGGACTGGGTACACATCCCATGACCCTGCAACATGCTCAGCCCTGGGTGCTATAGCACTCTCAGGAAGCTGTGCTGTCTCCAGAGTCACAGGCAGTTAACCCCAGACAAGCCTGGGTGCAAGGCCCATAGGGAAAATATATATACGTGTGTGTGTGTATGTATGTATAAAAATATATATATATACATATACACACACACATATATATATATATATATATATATATATACGCACACACATATACAGTATATATACATATATACAGACACACACACACATAATACACACACACACATACATATAGACAGACAGACAGACACACACACATACACACACAGACATACTCACACATACATACATACATACACACAGACATACCCACAAATACATACACACACACACAAAATATACATATACATACACATACACACACAGACAGACATGCACACACATGCATACATACAGATACATACATATACACACACACATTTATTAAAAAAATGGCTCCTAAAAGTATTTTGGTTGGCTCCTAGACTTAAAATAAATTTGTTAAGCCCTGACTTACCTTTTCTGCTATGTGCTATTACCCTGTACAACACTGGAGTTCAGGAAGGGGGAGGAAGTTGACACACATACACACACACACACAGATACATACACACACACACACACACACATACATATACACACACACACACACACAGATACATATATATAGACACACACACACACATAGAGATACATACACATACACACACACAGATACATACAGAGATACATACATACATACATACACACATGCACACACACATACACACACACAGATACATACACACACACACACAGATACATACACACACAGATACATACACACACACAGATACATACATACAATACATACATACACACACACATACAAACACAGAGATACATACACACAAACACAGATACATACACACACACAAACACAGATACATACACACACAAACACAGAGATACATACACACAAACACAGATACATACACACAAACACAAACACAGAGATACATACACACACACACACACAAACACAGATACACACACACACACACACACACACACACACACATACATATACACTTATTAAAGAACAAAAAAAAATCTGGCTCCTAGACTCCTAGAATAAATGTGTTAAGTCCTGACTTACCTTTTCTGCAATGTGCTGTTACTCTGTACCGCACTGGAGTTCAGGAAGAAGGGGGAGGAGATTGAAGAGAGAGGAACTAGTAAATATTTACACTGAGAACGAAACAGTGACACGTGCAGGCAGAAACTGTAAATTTTCTGTGATGAGATCGTATATCACAGTATGTTCTGCCTTGGGATGCAGTACTTTTGAAAAGCGTAATGATACTGATTTTCTTTTTGTATATATGCGCATGTATATATATATATATATATATATATATATATATATATATCTTTCTTTTTAGGTGTTTAGCTACCTGCTATCAATATTTGTATTTTTCAAATGTCAATCATCTGTGTATATATTTTCCTAAAATTCTGCAGATTTAGAACTTGGGAGAACGGTGACATATACTGTTTTTTAAAAATATTTTTTTTAGATTTCTTGGATTCAAGTATTCAACAAAATATACATAAAGGAAAATTGAATACATTATATGACTATCTGCATATTATTCATCACAGTATCAATCTTAACTCATAAAATAAACAATAATAAAAAAAAAAAGGGGGGAAAAATTCCCCCATTCTGTGCCATCCAACACCCCCCCACATCAGTATCCGCAACTCATTTCAACAATTTTATTCCCCAGCTTGGATTCTAAGTATTATATTTCCTCTTCCTCTATGTAGCCACTTCAATAACCATTTATAAAGCAATTCTGTTTCTCCTTCTCTCCCCATCCTCCCATGCAACCCATCTCTCCAACATAGCTAATTCTTTCTCTTTGTTATCCAAAAACATACAGGATATTTCTGACATTGATCGATAGAACCTAATTTTGTTCATTAAACTTAAAAATCAGGAATCTATGTTTTCCAGAATCTAGCGATTGAAGTGCGCACCACTGTATATATTAAAGAAATACGTTTGTTAATTGGTCTGGTGATCCCCCTAACTGGGAAGTGTAGTAAGGCTTCAGGTTGAGAAATCTTGGTCTAATATTTCCCCAATTAGTTTTGATGCTCTTATATGACTCACTATGGGACAAGTCCACCACATGTGAAAATAAGTACCTCTGTCAATGCATCCCCTGAAACAGCTAGATGGTATATCTGCAAAAATATGATTTAATCTCACTGGACTCATGTACCAATGATGATAGAGTACCTTAATGTAATTTTCTTTGAGATTAGCGCAAAAAGAAAAATGCCTCTCCTTTATATATATTCTTCAACCATTGTGGGAGGGAGTCTGTAATTTGTAAATTTGTTTCCCATTTAGTCATATAAGTTAATTTATTAGTATCATTGTACTTGTTAAAAATAGGATAGATGGGGGCGTGTCCAAGCTGTGAACAGGAATGGCCGCATTTTCTCGAGCTCCGGTGGATACCTAAGATATAACTAGAATATCTTCATTAAGCGGCTCCGTCTACAACATAGAAGCTAAATAACACTAAATATAAAGTTAGTGACTACATTAAATCTGAGTCTGCCGCATGAATGATCCCAGAGACCGACTCCAGCTCCAAGCTCTCAGCTACGATATAATAACAGGTCTGCATCGCTCACTCCCAGTTTACAATAACTCCCGGTACACTCCTGACACCCTAGGAATATATCATTTGCAATTATGGAGGAAGCTAGCTCCTTTATCTGTCGAATGCTATTAGATCTGGAGCAGAAGATGGACAGTAACTTTGAAAACCTGATCTCTATAGTACGAGAGACACACGTGCAGCCGGCCATTTTAACACTGGAGATATCTGATGATGATCGCAGCCTTAAGGGAAATACCCCAGTAGAATCGCTTATGAGAGGGGATGAACCTGTTTCCACTTTGAGAAGAGCTACAATCAGCCCTGGTTTTCTTCCCTCTGCCCTCGCTATGGAAGATATGGCCGACACCTGGTGGGAGGAAAGAGGAGACAGACATACTCCGGAAACTGGAGTTAGATCAGAGGAGATGGTCGGCAACTCACTCGCAAGGTGCATAATTATTATGAGATATATTAACTACTCACTGGGCTTTTACAACCCTTCTCCCCAAGCTCTCTGTATTACTCGTTACAGGTCCCTTGGAAATAAACTCTGTAGTGTGATGACAACACGGAGTTACAGTGGAGAGCAACTTGCTTGTTTATTGTCTGCGGATACACGGATGGCATCCGGACTGGATGCGCACTCAGCACAGCTCAATTCGGGGAAGGCCTTTAGATCTCACGTAACTTTCTCTTCTGAAGATGAGTCCTGTTCCAGTTTGATTGTGCAGAGAAAGGGATATAGGGATCGCGCTGCTACACTTCCAACACTGGTAACTGGAGTCGGCTAGAAATGTCATGTATACCCTGTGGGATACTATGCTCTAAAGTGTATAGAGCCCCGTTATCTCTTACATATTCTCCTGAGGACAGTTTAAAGAGGACAGCTTTATTTCATGATGAAGGCTAACAGCCAGAGATTTGCCCTCATTTCTGTTCGATGCCTTCTTTTATTTTTTTTATTATTATTTTTTTGACTATATATTATATGCACTTAGTAGGGATTTATTTTAGTTCTTTGGGTCATTTTATGTTTGTGGATACAAGGTCCTGATCCTTATTTCTTCCCTGTCTTTCAGACTCCCTAACTATAAATTTCTTCTTTCATAACTAACACAGGCACCTACTTGAGCTCACACATATTAATATCTTCAACTACCAGTTATACTCGTAGACACAGCAGATATGCATGCATTATACTCATTTTATTCCCTTACTGAGTAACTAGCTCCAGAACTTGCTTTCTTATCAGATACTAACATTGCCTTTATTTACCTCTAAAGCTTCTATGTAAGTTCATTTAACCTTCTTGAAACAAATTCACCCAACTGTATTAGGTTATGGTATTCCCCATGCAAGTTAATAATTATTCTGTTTTTTCATAATAGGAGAGTTTGATATGGGAAATTTGAGTTAGGAGTTAGTATTTATTAATTAATACTGATGTTTTTGTTCTTTATATTCCAGCCCTCACGACTATATATATATATATATATATATATATATATATATATATATATATATATATGTAATGTCTACAACAGACCACTCTGATGCACTAATTGTTCTGCACAGTTCTTGTTTTATGCATGAGTAGATATATATAACGCTATGTGTTTAATTGATATGAGGGGCTGACATGATACACTCAATTTAAAATCTGCCTTGTTGATTACTATTATAGTGTTAATCTCACTCAATCCCCATATTTGTAGGTAGAATCTCCCTCGCTGGAATAGAGACTGCCAGAGTGCTCATACTAGCTGTATGATTACTAGCACATTTAGTGACTCTCTTATCAGCTTCCTCATGCCAAACTGTTTATCGTTATTTTTCAAAGGGGGTAACATTACTCTGTTGTTTTATTTTGTTCCATATACTATCCTGTTATTCATATGTATTGCTCACTCATTTTAGCTGAATGGCTACTATCACATTTAGTGTTTCATCTACCAGCTCCCTCAAGCCAACGTGTCTACTGTTATTATCCAAAGGCAGTATTGTGGAACTGTTGCTTTATTTCTCTCATATGCTATCTTATTGTTCCTGTATATAGCACACTCACACACGGTTACACTGCTACATGCTGGGACATATCATAATGCCCTGTAGGTTCTCCTATATCTCCGCCTGTTAACAATCTATCTAATTTGCTGGGAATAATATATGTGAGTTTTTTTTTTTTCCATGTAACCAGGTGAAGTATTTTGCACTACATGTTCTCCCCTACACATGCTGTAATGTCCTGCTTTCTTTATATGTCAGGAAGCCGCGTCAAATTCTCCTAGAGGTGGATTATTGTCTTGTTGTACTACCTACCCCTTGCTAGACCCCCATAATTTAATTTACCTTCCTATTGGAAGTTTGTCTCACCATGATGGAAAGTTATTTAACAGTTAAAGTATTCCCTTATACTATTTGTTGTTGGCTCAAGAACATGGTCTGATATAAGTGTCCCAGAATATGCAGTTCCAGCTCAGTTTTTATACTGCTTAACTCTCTCTTCAGTTCCTCTAGAGGACTGCCTTTCAGGATCGCATAACTAGAACCAGTGGACCTCATACATGCCCTCTATATATTGTGTGCCTTTATGGCCAGACTCACATCTGCACACTTGAACTAACTTTTACAAAGCCTAAGATGTTTATAAAATCTGACCCAGCATTAATCATTATATTCTTTAGAATATCTCTATCTTGGAATTAGTAGGACACGCCCCCCCTTCCCCTTTTATTATACAAGTGGCTCTTGCCCACTGCACCCCTTTCCCTAACATCTTACACAACAATAGTCCAAAGTTACTGCCATTTGATACAGCAATTACGATACATTTGGCCCAAGAGTGACCAACATAGCAGTTACTTTGCATTTATATACTAAAAGAAAAACGAGGTTCCATTTATGTTTGTTCAGTTCTTTTGTTATTCTCACTTCTATTTCAGATATCTATTGTTATAAAGAATGTCTGGTCTTACACTTTTCCTGCACAGGTAATTATTCTTGCTTTACCTCTCTTTGTGTACTTGAGACCTATGGAACTTGTGAACTCATATACTAGTTGTTTATTACTCAGCCTAGATCTATTTAGGTCTCCTAACCTATGGTCTGTTATATTGTTATTAGCAAAACATATATTTGCCTGTGAGCGTTAATATTCTTATCTGAGAAGTCAATGTACATTTCTTTATCATATGTTTGACAAACTCTGTATTTCCTTTAATGTTGTACCACATAACAACCTCAATAAAAAACTGTTTTTATAAAAAAAAAAAAAATAGGATAGAGGCCAGAAATAGCACCTTTAATTATTGAATTGGTTATACATAGAAATTCCAGGTAAGTCTTAGAAAGATTATTCTCGGATTGTGTGACTTTTCTGATTTTTGTAAACAATTGTAAGTAATGGAACCAGGCATGAGGTGTGCTAGGTGGCAGATCCTGATATTTGTGTATATGTAAGTGGCTGCTCCAGTGATAAACAGTCTGCAATGTGGTACAATCCTTTGTTTGCCCATATATTAAACATTTTCTTCCCAGGGATTAGTATCTTCAAGGGAGTTAGTCTAGGAGGCCTAGTTATGAAGCCGTCAACCGCAAATACGCTGGAATTCCACAGCATAATTGTGGCGAGCCTGATTCGACCTAGTTATCAAAGCCTACAGACCGGCAAAAGTTGAATTTTGTGACGTAAAATACGATCCTTTAGAATTAAGGTTATGGGGGATTAGTTGGAGTTTAGGCAATAACAGATATAGTCCCCTTATTAGTATTACAGTACATATATTGTGTGTCTATGTTGTATTAAATATCATCAAATGGGATCAGTATCTGATGTGGGATCTCAGAGAACAGAACTAAACAACTAGAGAAACTAATTGTATAAGAAATACATTAGTATTCACAGTAGAGATTGCCACAAATTATATATCATGTGAACTCCAAGTGATAAGTTCAGATAAAGATTACACTATATATTTATAAAAAGTTCCATAACATTCATACCTTAAAGGTACAGTATACTGTAAAATAGTTTTTCCCTTAATGTGTTTACAATTGCTTTTTTTTACCAACTGCAGAGTAAAAAATGTATGAAAAGCTCTGATTTTGTGTTTTGAAGCCACAGCCTAATAAAATAGGTTGCGCTTGTAGGTATAATCAGATCTCATTACTGTATCACATTGTGCACATATACCTGCTTCTTTATCTTATATCTGTCCTTAAAACAATCACCAATACTTTGAGAGAACAATGGAAAATCAACATTTTATTACCTTATCTCTGCTTTATCACACTGGGAGTGTAATTTCTTCTGCTGGCTGTGTTTACAAAGCTTATCTATAGCTGGTACGCGCGGCCACAAACTTTCAGAATAGGTGGGGATACCACATGCTAAATTAACAATTTCAAATGCCAATATAAGGGTAAAGGAGCTACTTGTAAACAATTTAATACACTCCAGCAGGTACAGTGGATCATTGGGAACAAATTAAAGGGAAGAAAATTTTTGAGTAAACTGTCCCTTTAAGTCTTTATTAATATAACTAGGAACCAACATTCACACAGTAGTAGCGAGAAAAGAGTTAAAAACACTTAAACCCAGTCAAGAGTACAGGGAGTGCAGAATTATTAGGCAAATGAGTATTTTGACCACATCATCCTCTTTATGCATGTTGTCTTACTCCAAGCTGTATAGGCTCGAAAGCCTACTACCAATTAAGCATATTAGGTGATGTGCATCTCTGTAATGAGAAGGGGTGTAGTCTAATGACATCAACACCCTATATCTGGTGTGCATAATTATTAGGCAACTTCCTTTCCTTTGGCAAAATGGGTCAAAAGAAGGACTTGACAGGCTCAGAAAAGTCAAAAATAGTGAGATATCTTGCAGAGGGATGCAGCACTCTTAAAATTGCAAAGCTTCTGAAGCGTGATCATCGAACAATCAATCGTTTCATTCAAAATAGTCAACAGGGTCGCAAGAAGCGTGTGGAAAAACCAAGGCGCAAAATAACTGCCCATGAACTGAGAAAAGTCAAGCGTGCAGCTGCCAAGATGCCACTTGCCACCAGTTTGCCCATATTTCAGAGCTGCAACATCACTGGAGTGCCCAAAAGCACAAGGTGTGCAATACTCAGAGACATTACCAAGGTAAGAAAGGCTGAAAGATGACCACCACTGAACAAGAAACACAAGCTGAAACGTCAAGACTGGGCCAAGAAATATCTCAAGACTGATTTTTCTAAGGTTTTATGGACTGATGAAATGAGAGTGAGTCTTGATGGGCCAGATGGATGGGCCCGTGGCTGGATTGGTAAAGGGCAGAGAGCTCCAGTCCGACTCAGACGCCAGCAAGGTGGAGGTGGAGTACTGGTTTGGGCTGGTATCATCAAAAATGAGCTTGTGGGGCCTTTTCGAGTTGAGGATGGAGTCAAGCTCAACTCCCAGTCCTACTGCCAGTTTCTGGAAGACACCTTCTTCAAGCAGTGGTACAGGAAGAAGTCTGCATCCTTCAAGAAAAACATGATTTTCATGCAGGACAATGCTCCATCACACGCGTCCAAGTACTCCACAGCGTGGCTGGCAAGAAAGGGTATAAAAGAAGAAAATCTAATGACATGGCCTCCTTGTTCACCTGATCTGAACCCCATTGAGAACCTGTGGTCCATCATCACATGTGAGATTTACAAGGAGGGAAAACAGTACACTTCTCTGAACAGTGTCTGGGAGGCTGTGGTTGCTGCTGCACGCAATGTTGATGGTGAACAGATCAAAACACTGACAGAATCCATGGATGGCAGGCTTTTGAGTGTCCTTGCAAAGAAAGGTGGCTATATTGGTCACTGATTTGTTTTTATTCTGTTTTTGAATGTCAGAAATGTATATTTGTGAATGTTGAGATGTTATATTGGTTTCACTGGTAAAAATAAATAATTGAAATGGGTATATATTTGTTTTTTGTTAAGATGCCTAATAATTATGCACAGTAATAGTCATCTGCACACACAGATATCCCCCTAAAATAGCTATAACTAAAAACAAACTAAAAACTACTTCCAAAACTATTCAGCTTTGATATTAATGAGTTTTTTGGGTTCATTGAGAACATGGTTGTTGTTCAATAATAAAATTAATCCTCAAAAATACAACTTGCCTAATAATTCTGCACTCCCTGTAATTATTTATGTGCTATTGAAGCAATAAAATTATATACATATCCATGGGCCCACTTGTAAATTTCCTAAAGTAAGCTAAGCCCTTACAATCCGAGGGCTGATTAACTTTTAACTATTAGTATGAGTAGGCACCATGTATGACAAATAATTTAGCAAGAAAATTATTTTTTAGACTAAGGTAAGCAGATTAAAAACGGCAGACAGGAGAGACAACGCTGCTCCTGCTGGACCCCTGACGCGCATTTCACAGAACGCTTCCTCAGAGGGGGTGCGGGCCGCCGCTACTCAGCGTTATTTGTGAGCCTGTTAAGCCCACCTTCCTGACATGATTGGTTGCCCTTTGTGAGAGACATGTTTCCGATTCGTTTTTGGATCTATCACTCAACCCTGTTTGCTCTGTCGTGTGAGATCTTACAGCGTGACAGGGGGGAGTGAGCAATAGGGCGTGTCTTCAGTGATAATTAAACCAGTCAGAGGATGTATACTGGGGGTGTGTGTGTACTGCTCTGTGATGATTGGATGATCGCAGAGTAGTATAAACAATGGATTGTATTTTTATTTTCATATCTATTTGACTGTACGATAGTACCAGTAAAAGTATTAAATAGGAATGCAAGTCTGGACGTGAGAGTCATTGTGGACCCAAGATAAAAAATATATATTGATGAATTATAAAAGATAATGTGAACAATCGTTAGTTATGGTTGAAGAAAGGACTAGGTGCAAAATAGTGCCGTATTAGCACTGCTAATGCATACTTGTAATACTCATATGAATGAATATATGCTCCATCAGTGATATCTGAGAATTCCTAGACGATGTGCTTCTGGCTGGATTAATATGTGTAGAGTGATCATAATCCATTGCAATATCTGAGACTGAATTCGTCATGTGAATTGAAATTCGCCCCGCGAGCACTCACTGATAATAAAATAGATAGCCAATATCTAAAACAGAATTCAACATGTGGATTGAAATTCTCCCAGAAAACACTCCCTAAAAGTAGGACATATACGTTGATATTAGTAATAGATATATGTGTGTTAATGACAACCTATAAATTATAATTATAAGATATTCAAACACAGTAACATATACAGAGGTAATTCAAAATGACCGCTTATTGAGCGGCTCTTATTTGCAAGAAGGATAGATAGAGGAGGTAGTTTCAATGTAAGCATTATTATTATGTCACCTTTATATTCTATCTATAATTCAGTGGATGAAATCCTCATGTTAATCAAACATATAGAACGTAACAATGTATACAGTTGACTTTATTCATTATTGTTATTGACTACAATGCTCCACAGTTATCAGATTACAAACCTCTTAAAATGGTTTGATTATATAGATTATATTGACATTATTAAATGTTGCTGACCTGCAAAAAGTTTTTGCTGATGGAGAAACAAGACATGTGAAATAGACCAGTGCTGTATTATATGTTGAGACTGGCCTTTTACTATTGAACCGTAAATCATCAGAGGCCAAATGCCTTAATATTCATAATGCTAAATGATACTGAGAATCCATGCCAGAGACTGTTACTTATGAATTCCAATAAAGTATAAATGTAATGGATATAGTGATAAGTGCTGAAGGTGACCTCATAGTATTAGAAGTCATAGATTGTGATGAAATGCTATTAAAGAATAGTCAAAAAGTGCTTTAGAGAATAGTGAAATATATAACAGTATCGTTACATATAGTATATTATGTGACAGTGCTAAAATATATTTACATGATGGGTTTGAATATACAGGGAGTGCAGAATTATTAGGCAAATGAGTATTTTGACCACATCATCCTCTTTATGCATGTTGTCTTACTCCAAGCTGTATAGGCTACTACCAATTAAACATATTAGGTGATGTGCATCTCTGTAATGAGAAGGGGTGTGGTCTAATGACATCAACACCCTATATCAGGTGTGCATAATTATTAGGCAACTTCCTTTCCTTTGGCAAAATGGGTCAAAAGAAGGACTTGACAGGCTCAGAAAAGTAAAAAATAGTGAGATATCTTGCAGAGGGATGCAGCACTCTTAAAATTGCAAAGCTTCTGAAGCGTGATCATCGAACAATCAAGCGTTTCATTCAAAATAGTCAACAGGGTCACAAGAAGCGTTTGGAAAAACCAAGGCGCAAAATAACTGCCCATGAACTGAGAAAAGTCAAGCGTGCAGCTGCCAAGATGCCACTTGCCACCAGTTTGGCCATATTTCAGAGCTGCAACATCACTGGAGTGCCCAAAAGCACAAGGTGTGCAATACTCAGAGACATGGCCAAGGTAAGAAAGGCTGAAAGACGACCACCACTGAACAAGACACACAAGCTGAAACGTCAAGACTGGGCCAAGAAATATCTCAAGACTGATTTTTCTAAGGTTTTATGGACTGATGAAATGAGAGTGAGTCTTGATAGGCCAGATGGATGGGCCAGTGGCTGGATTGGTAAAGGGCAGAGAGCTCCAGTCCGACTCAGACGCCAGCAAGGTGGAGTTGGAGTACTGGTTTGGGCTGGTATCATCAAAGATGAGCTTGTGGGGCCTTTTCGGGTTGAGGATGGAGTCAAGCTCAACTCCTAGTCCTACTGCCAGTTTCTGGAAGACACCTTCTTCAAGCAGTGGTACAGGAAGAAGTCTGCATCCTTCAAGAAAAACATGATTTTCATGCAGGACAATGCTCCATCAAACGCGTCCAAGTACTCCACAGCGTGGCTAGCAAGAAAGGGTATAAAAGAAGAAAATCTAATGACATGGCCTCCTTGTTCACCTGTTCTGAACCCCATTGAGAACCTGTGGTCCATCATCAAATGTGAGATTTACAAGGAGGGAAAACAGTACACCTCTCTGAACAGTGTCTGGGAGGCTGTGGTTGCTGCTGCACGCAATGTTGATGGTGAACAGATCAAAACACTGACAGAATCCATGGATGGCAGGCTTTTGAGTGTCCTTGCAAAGAAAGGTGGCTATATTGGTCACTGATTTGTTTTTGTTTTGTTTTTGAATGTCAGAAATGTATATTTGTGAATGTTGAGATGTTATATTGGTTTCACTGGTAAAAATAAATAATTGAAATGGGTATATATTTGTTTTTTGTTAAGTTGCCTAATAATTATGCACAGTAATAGTCACCTGCACACACAGATATCCCCCTAAAATAGCTATAACTAAAAACAAACTAAAAACTACTTCCAAAACTATTCTGCTTTGATATTAATGAGTTTTTTGGGTTCATTGAGAACATGGTTGTTGTTCAATAATAAAATTAATCCTCAAAAATACAACTTGCCTAATAATTCTGCACTCCCTGTATAACAATATCGTGACATATAGTATATTATGTGACAGTGCTAAAATATATTCACATGATAGGTTTGAATTACCTATAATCATCTTTGGTCAGTGACCTGTAAGTGAAACTTAATAAAGGTGGGAGATAACTTGAATCAACAAAAAAAGGGGTTTAGTGTGCATCCAAACTGTGAAGTGGTGCTTTGAGAAAAACACAAATGAATAGTGGTGTTCTTATGAGAACTAAATAATTTTGTGAAATTAATATCATAAGTATTTTGTCTTATATATAATGCCATGCAAAAGAAGAAGTGATTTCTTTTGGTGCTGATGGATAAGATATGTTTATCTTAACAGACTCTACTTTAATTAATTACATACTGTTTGTATTTACAGCAGTGTCTAGGATTCATGGTAATATTGGCAATATTGGATACATTTTACTTGATTCTAAGTAAAAGAGCCAAGTATAATAGTTATGTTAAATGTCCAGTCAGATATTCTATAGTTGATTTGAATTATAGGTATACAAAAAAATTATTAAAATCATTCATACCAAAGGGTTTGACAGCATTTAGTGAATAGATCCACTTGCATTCCAGTTTTAATAAGGATTTTTCAATGTTTCCACCTCTTATGCCAAGAGATGCTTTCTGGATCACTGTATATTTTACATCTTTAGGTGAAAGCATCTCTTGGCATAAGAGGTGGAAACATTGAAAAATCCTTATTAAAACTGGAATGCACTATATGTAACAATATTGTTATATATTCAAACCCATCATGTAAATATATTTTAGCACTGTCACATAATATACTATATGTAACGATACTGTTATATATTTCACTATTCTCTAAAGCACTTTTTGACTATTCTTTAATAGCATTTCATCACAATCTATGACTTCTAATACTATGAGGTCACCTTCAGCACTTATCACTATATCCATTACATTTATACTTTATTGGAATTCATAAGTAACAGTCTCTGGCATGGATTCTCAGTATCATTTAGCATTATGAATATTAAGGCATTTGGCCTCTGATGATTTACGGTTCAATAGTAAAAGGCCAGTCTCAACATATAATACCGCACTGGTCTATTTCACATGTCTTGTTTCTCCATCAGCAAAAACTTTTTGCAGGTCAGCAACATTTAATAATGTCAATATAATCTATATAATCAAACCATTTTAAGAGGTTTGTAATCTGATAACTGTGGAGCATTGTAGTCAATAACAATAATGAATAAAGTCAACTGTATACATTGTTACGTTCTAAATGATTGATTAACATGAGGATTTCATCCACTGAATTATAGATAGAATATAAAGGTGACATAATAATAATGCTTACATTGAAACTACCTCCTCTATCTATCCTTCTTGCAAATAAGAGCCGCTCAATAAGCGGTAATTTTGAATTACCTCTGTATATGTTACTGCGTTTGAATATCTTATAATTATAATTTATAGGTTGTCATTAACACACATATATCTATTACTAATATCAACGTATATGTCCTACTTTTAGGGAGTGTTTTCTGGGAGAATTTCAATCCACCTGTTGAATTCTGTTTTAGATATTGGCTATCTATTTTATTATCAGTGAGTGCTTGCGGGGCGAATTTCAATTCACATGACGAATTCAGTCTCAGATATTGCAATGGATTATGATCACTCTACACATATTAATCCAGCCAGAAGCACATCATCTAGGAATTCTCACTGATGGAGCATATATTCATTCATATGAGTATTACAAGTATGCATTAGCAGTGCTAATACGGCACTATTTTGCACCTAGTCCTTCCTTCAACCATAACTAACGATCGTTCACATTATCTTTTATAATTCATCAATATATATTTTTTATCTTGGGTCCACAATGACTCTCACGTCCAGAATTGCATTCCTATTTAATACGATTACTGGTACTATCGTACAGTCAAATAGATATGAAAATAAAAATACAATCCATTGTTTATACTACTCTGCGATCATCCAATCGTCACAGAGCAGTACACACACACCCCCAGTATACATCCTCTGACTGGTTTAATTATCACTGAAGACATGCCCTATTGCTCACTCCCCCCTGTCACGCTGTAAGATCTCACACGACAGAGCAAACAGGGTTGAGTGATAGATCCAAAAACGAATTGGAAACATGTCTCTCACAAAGGGCAACCAATCATGTCAGGAAGGTGGGCTTAACAGGCTCACAAATAACGCAGAGTAGCGGCGGCCCGCACCCCCTCTGAGGAAGCGTTCTGTGAAACGCGCGTCAGGGGTCCAGCAGGAGCAGCGTTGTCTCTCCTGTCTACCGTTTTTAATCTGCTTACCTTAGTCTAAAAAATTATTTTCTTGCTAAATTATTTGTCATACATGGTGCCTACTCATACTAATAGTTAAAAGTTAATCAGCCCTCGGATTGTAAGGGCTTAGCTTACTTTAGGAAATTTACAAGTGGGCCCATGGATATGTATATAATTTTATTGCTTCAATAGCACATAAATAATTACTCTTGACTAGGTTTAAGTGTTTTTAACTCTTTTCTCGCTACTACTGTGTGAATGTTGGTTCCTAGTTATATTAATAAAGACTTAAGGTATGAATGTTATGGAACTTTTTATAAATATATAGTGTAATCTTTATCTGAACTTATCACTTGGAGTTCACATGATATATAATTTGTGGCAATCTCTACTGTGAATACTAATGTATTTCTTACACAATTAGTTTCTCTAGTTGTTTAGTAAAATACGATCCGCTGGTCTCAATCCAACACAGATCAATGCTTACGTCATTACAGATGTTCCGAATACAAATTCGGCACTATCTGACAACTTTTGCTAGTTATCAAATTTCTAACAGGTACGCTCGCCGCTATTCCAACCCAGCGTACCTGGTTTTCAATCCGCCACCCTGGAGGCCGTGGATTCCATAGGAATCAATGGGAGTCTGAAAGCAGCGAAAGCTTATGTTTGATGATGCCAGATATCCCATTGATTTCTATGGTAGAAACCAATAAAGTTTACACCTAACACCCTAACATAAGCCCCGAGTCCTAACACCCCTAATCTGCCGCCCCCGACATTGATGCAACCTAAATAAAATGTATTAACCCCCCTTAAATGTATTAACCCCCCTTAAAAGGGCCTTTTGCTGGGCATTGCCCCAAAGAAATCAGCTCTTTTACCTGTTTAAAAAAATACAAACAACCCCCCAACAGTTAAACCCACCACCCACACAATCAACCCCCCAAAATAAAACCCCATCTAAAAAACCTAAGCTCCCCATTGCCCTGAAAAGGGCATTTGTATGGGCATTGCCCTTAAAAGGGCATTTAGATCTTTTACTGCCCAGATCCTACTCTAAAAATAAAACCCACCCAATGCCCATACAAATGCCCTTTTCAGGGCAATGGGGAGCTTAGGTTTTTTTGGGGGGGTTGGTTGTGTGGGTGGTGGGTTTATCTGTTGGGTGGTTGTTTGTATTGTTTTTTTACAGGTAAACAAGCTGATTTCTTTTGGGCAATGCCCTGCAAAAGGCCCTTTTAAGGGCCATTGGTAGTTTAGTGTAGGCTAGGTATTTTTCATTTTGCGGGGTCTTTTTTATTTTGATAGGGCTATTAGATTAGTAAATAAAGTTGGTAAAAAGCCAAATAGCAGCGAGATCGATGACTGCTAATTAACAACAGTCCACTGCTCATCGCACCGTACTTGGTGCGTGGCTTTTTGCCGGCTTTTTTGATAGATATGGAGAGCATATTGAGATACGTGGCTGCGATGTTAGGCGATGATAGGCGAGCGTATTGGTGCCGGCAAATCCAAGAAAGTTGACGCTTTGATAAATAGGCCTCTAGATGTCTTTCCTAAAAGAGGATATTTCCTAATCATCTCATTCCAAATTGTTATACTGTGTGAAATTGATTAAAAAATCCTCCCAGTTAATTGTTTTGCTTTTTCTGCAGGCCATAATAGTTGACCTACAGGAAAAACTCCTATCATTTCACTTTCCAATTGGATCCAATCTATTTTGTCATCTTTTCTAAACCACAAAGTCGTTTGGGCAATACATGCTGAATTATAATATGATTTAAGGTCTGGGACACCCAACCCTCCATTTGATTTATGCAGGAGCATAGTCTTTTTGTTAATTCTTGGGTTTTGCCTCTTCCATATAAATGAAAGAATATCTGCTTGGATTTTTTCATATCCCTAAGTGGTACTGATATCGGTAGTGAGCGAAATAAATATAAAAGTTTAGGAAGAATTGTCATCTTGCTCACTACAATCCTACCATAAAAGTAGATAGTATATATTTTCCATTGTTCTATTTCCTTTCTTATCTTAACTAATATTGGGGTATAATTCAGTTTATATAGATTATCTAATTTATCCGGAATAGCTACGCCCAAATATTTAATAGTTTTAGTAGCCCACCGAAAGTCAAAATTGATAGCCAGTAATTTTTTAGTATGTTCAGGTATATTTATGCCTATTGCCTCACACTTATCTACATTTATTTTGTATCCTGACAGATATCCAAATTTTGTAATAGTCTGATAGACTAGAGGCAGTGAAATCAAGGGTTTTGTAATCCATTAAAATAACACCATCCGCAAATAGTTCGAGTTTATACTGTTTGTTTCCAACTTCAATTATCGGGATATCGGGAAATATCGGGATCGAATCTGATTTTTGCAGCCAAAGGCTCTATACTAAGGGCAAATAGGAGAGGGGATAGTGGGCACCCCTGTCTTGTACCATTCTTAAAAGTAATTGTTTGTGATTGATAACCTGCTATTTTTATAAATGCTGTTGGGAGGGAGTAGATCGATTTTTACCATATCCTTGAAGGGTCCCCTGATACCAAATGCATCTAATACGTGAAACATATATGTCCATTAAACCCTATCAAACCCCTTCTCTGCATCTAATGAAAGAAACAGATAAGGCATATTTTTCTTAGTTGTATAATCCACTAGATCTATCACTTTTCTAATGTTATCAGGGGCTTCTCTTTCTTTAATAAATCCAATTTGGTCTAATGAGGTCAGATCCGGTAAAAAGTCATTAAGTCTGATGGCGAGTATTTTAGTAAACAGTTTGAGATCCTGATTGATCCAAGGAATAGGTCTGTAATTCTGACAATGAAATGTATCCTTTCCCTGCCTAGGAATCACAGCAATTCTAGCTGTCAATTCCTTGGGTATTTCTCCTCCCTTCCTAATGTGGTTAAAAAATAAAGCCAAATGTGGGGCTAGATCTGTCGAAAAATGTTGGCCTTGGAGGGTTTCAGGATTTTGATGGCTGATACTACCTCAGATACTGAAATGGGAGAATTTAATGATTCCAGTGCCTCTACTGCTATGGTAGGAAGTAGTTTTAACCTGATCAATATCCCTGTTAACTCTAGACAATATCATTTTTGATAATAGTTAGCAAATGTGTCTGCTATTTCCCTTGGGTCATTAGTTGTACTATCATTCTGTTTTTGTATTTGGGGTATTGCTATTGCTCTTGTGATATCTTTGAGTGTTCTTGCCAACAGTCTATCCAGTTTGTTTGAGTAAACAAAATAGTTGGCAAAAATCATTTTGATAGATCTATGAGTATTATCTGATAATAGTTTATCTAATTCCAGTTTTTTCTTGCTCAAAGAGTCAACCACTTCCGAGGTAGAGTTTAAATGTTTTTGAGTTTCCAGAGTACTAATCTCTTGTCTAAGCAGCAAAATCCTATTATTTCTTATTTTATTAATTTTGGCAGATTCTTCAATAATGAGGCCTCTGATAAAGGGCTCATAGGCCCCCCAGACTGATAACGGATTATGTGCTGAGTTTAAGTTATCCTCCATAAAAAAATTTATTTGTGTTTGTAACTTTTGCAAAAATATATCGTCTTTAAGGATATGAGGGTTTAAGGTCCACAAACGTATTATATTTGGATTAAAAACACCTCTCAAGGTTAATTCCACCATGGAATGATCTGACTATGTGGAAGGTAGTATTGTTGCTGATTATAGTAATGGTATCAAAATTTGACTTATTAGGATGTAATCTATCCTTGAGTAAGTATTGTATACCGCAGAATAATAAGTGTAAGATCTATCTCAACAATGTAGTGTGTGCCACCCGTCAATTAGGTTATGGTCTAGTAAATCAATTAGGTTATGGTCTAGTAAAAAGTCTCCTAATAGCTCCTGATTAGATCCCCTATTGGTATGCTCTTGTAAAGTTGACCTATCAATATTATTATCTAGTGTTAGGTTAATGTCTCCTGCCAAAATAAGTTTATAGCAATGGGTGCATAAATGTTTCCCAAAATTACTTGAGAACCATGTATACATCCTCTTAAGATAATGTATCTTCCTTCCTTATCTATGATAACCTCCTCTTCCTGATAATTGAGGGAAGAATGTAATAAGATGGAGACTCCTCCCTTCTTCTTCTTCCTATCCGCATGATACTGTACTGGGTATAAAGAATCCCAATATTTAGGTGTTTGTGTATGGGTAAAATGAGTTTCTTGAAACATAATGATATGCACTTTGCGTGCTTTATAATCAATAATTGCTTTTTTCCTATAAACATTTGAATGTAGCCCTCACACATTATTTAAAATGTCCTTAATAGACATATTTAAAAATGTTTAGAATATAATGCTGACATGTAAGGAAAATATAAGAAACAATACAACTTACCACCCATGTATAAGCCAAATTGACCACTTGCGGTCCAGGAGCAAACTGAAATGTGGGAAGAGGCGTGGACGGCACAAAAAAAACCAAAAAACATTTTTCCAAAAATAAATCATACATTAATATCCAACAAAAGCTAAACATGGCAATCAAAATGAATGCAAACTAAATAACTGTCAGTAGCGAGCAATCTAAGTTTGAGGTGACATTTAATTTTAATAAGGAGATATGCTAATCTGCATTACCATTTTCATTCCCCCCCCCCCTCGACTGATCTCGTAGTTTTATTTATCCAAACATATAACAAAAGGGTCCCAACAATTTCTGGACCAGGATGTTAAAAAAGTAATTACTTACAATTTTGCAATCTAGAATTGACCTGTAAGAAAAAGGGAAAACAAAACCAACAGTAACAGCAGCAAAAAAACTTTTCATTAATATATTTAAACTTGTTTCAATATCTCCTGTCTCTGGAGATTGGCCCTGTGTATAGTAAAAACCTTTCATTTAGGTACTTGTAATTGTTTCAAAGTCTCCACTACTTGAATTTTGATCCAGACGAATCTTAAAAGAATCCTTCTAGAGAAAGAGGAGAGCAATATATGAACCAAAATCAATGAGCTGACTGATCAAGTATCTGATTCTATAAGCTCTCCCTGTGGACTTGAATTTTTTTTTAGCTGTTTTTTTTTTAGCTGACTTTTCTTTGCCGACTTGTTTCCAGCTCCTCTCAAATTGTTTCCTTGGTGAATGTTGTGGTTGAGGTTGTTCTTGAGTCTGCAACATTAGGTTCAATTTCTGTAGCAGCAGTTCTCTACCTTCCTGCAAGTTTGTACAAGAATATATAACCTTATTATATGCAAAGGTAAGTATAAAGGGGAAGTTCCATTTATATTTAATTTGGTGTTGTTGCAAAATGGAAACAACTTGCTTCAAGTCCCTTCTTTTCTTTAGGGTGATGGGAGACAGATCCGCAAAAAGAGAAATTTTATGACCCTGAAACTCTACTGTCTGGATTTGTCTGGCTGCCTGCAAGATCATATCTTTAATGTGATAATAATGAAACTTGACAATTACATATCTTGCCATGTTGGGAAGTGGGGGCCTTTTGAAAGCCCTATGTGCTCTGTCCATAATAGAAACTGCTCTTCCACTTCTGGTATTAGTTGCTTCCAAATAGTATTAAGAGTGTTAGATAAGTTGGTATATGTCTCTGGTAGATTTCTGATTCTAATATTAGATTGCCGAGATCTGTTTTCTATATCTTCTAGTTGTATTTAAAGTTTAAGTATTTGAGATTGTTGGTCTTCAATGGATTTTTGCAATGACGGAATTTCTTCTGTAAGGTCATCTACCTTTACCTCTAGGTCAGCCGTTCTTGTGCCAATGTCAAGAATATCCTGTCTGAGTTCCTGCAATGCAGAATTAAGTTCTTCTTGAAATAGAATTTTTATTTGTTTGAGCAGCACTTCATGAGAGGCATTATCTGGCTGTTCTATATCTGGTATAACTGTATTTTTAGTTTCAGACAGTTCCTGTGAAGGTGATTGCGCAAGATATTGATTATACTTTTTTTTAGCCTGAGACTTAGAGATACAGTCCTTCATTGTTTGATTTTTCTCTTTTGTAGAAACCATGGTGGAAAAGTATTCAGTCAAGTACCTCACGCCAGCAAAAGCACTTTGTGGCCAACCTCTTATTCATAGACCAGTAATTTGTGTAGAAGAATGCAGTAAAATTAACGTCCAAGGAAACAAAACTACAACACCACACACAGCAGGAAAAAAAACTATATATCTGCAGTATTTCATGTGTGTAGTGTATTTTCATTTTGCAGATCAGCCTCTGAATGTATCACCTCTTACATTCATGCTTTTGTTAGGTATGGTAGTTCATTTTTATTTGATAAGGGGCATTATATTTCGTATTCTTTTTTGCAAGTAAGAATTGCTTGTTCCTTTCAAAATGCTTCTTATCATTAGCGATTTAGAGTCAACTCTCTGCGGGTATCTCTGTTCTGTCAGGATCACACACAAACAATCCCAAACAAAATCAAGGCAGAGAGATAAAATTCTCCTATACTATATTTGTCCCAGCGGGAAATAGCACTCCAAAAACATTGATTAGCTATAGTTATATTCCAGCTAAATCTGAGATCAAAACAGCTTATATATTTGATGTCTGTCGCAGTAATAATGTGTATATGAGAGTTCACTCCCCTATGAATATAAAAATGTGGTAAACTAAGCGCTGTAGGGTCCTAATGCTCTCCTCCTAAATAGTCCCCTAGCGGACTGAAAGAAACAAAGATATAGATAATGAAGGGAGCGCTTGAAGCTTAATAGGAAGTAAGAAAATAAGCAAATCAAAATAGCATATAGCTGGGATGTGATAAAATTTATAAAATGTGTGACAGCAGTCTAAAATTTATTACAACAGATAATATTACATTAAAAAGTAGCATGGATCCATGATACATACATAGAGATAAGAGAATTAAAAACAAATGACGTCTGGCTAGAGTAGTGCACAGACCTGAACAAACAGTCTAGCAGTATAACAGTATGAGTAGGGGTACACAATATAACAACAAGTTTAAAAACGGTAAAAAATGTCTAATAGTGTCTAATAAAGTGATCCAAACAAGGGTCCTAAAAAATGTGATAATCCGGGAAGTCTCAAAAATCCAAAATTAAATGCAAAATAGTGTCCACGAAGATAGTCGAATCCTCAACTTAAAAATAAATCCATATGATAGTGGGTATCCAAAGTCCACAAAGTAGTGTTCAAAAAATGTGATGGCAAACAACTGTGGTAAAAGTCGTGATAAAAAACGATGTTTGAAAGGGCATACAATAAAGCGTGCTTCCAAAAAAAACAGGTGATGGTTAAAAAACTAGTGTCAGTAGAAAAAATGTGGAAAACAAACTTGTGCCAGTGGCTAAATAACAGTTTAACCATATGAAGAGTACTTGAACCAGTATGTCTGTGTCTACGCGTTTCGGCCTATATCAAGGCCTTTCTCAAGACTAACTATATTGTGTACCCCTGCTCATACTGTTATACTGCTAGACTGTTTGTTCAGGTCTGTGCACTACTCTAGCCACAGACGTCATTTGTTTTTAATTCTCTTATCTCTATGTATGTATCATGGATCCATGCTACTTTTTAATGTAATAATATCTGTTGTAATAAATTTTAGACTGCTGCCACACATTTTATAAATTTTATCACATCCCAGCTATATGCTATTTTGATTTGCTTATTTTCTTACTTCCTATTAAGCTTCAAGCGCTCCCTTCATTATCTATATCACTCCCCTATGAAGCCTTGTTAAATTTTTGGGGCACAGTTATTAAGAAGCCTAGGCTTTGTATTTAGTCCCAAGGTGGCACCCGGTATTCCTTTTGTTACCTGGCAGAGCTGCTAATATCCCAATTTAGGTGTTGCACCACTATTGTGTACCTTCTACTGTGGTCCGTTAGGTGATTGCAGCCGAGCTCTGTAAAATTGTTCAGACCGGAGGAAACCGTGTGAGGCCTCTCCGAGCAGCCTTCCAACATGGTGCCCACTTCCTTCTCCTCAGTCCGGCTGAGTTACGATTGCTGCCAATTTCTATTTGCATTTCTCAAAGGCAACCACCAAAGGAGCCCCCTGAGTCTCAGGCTACTAGGATCTCCAGCTATATATCTCTTTTATCGCTGTTTTGGGTTGACTTATGGCCAAATTAGTTTAAATTTTTATGGAGCTGCAGATAGACACTTCTCCTTTAGCTGGCTAGCTCCGTCCCTCGACATATACTGCTTTTAATGTTTTATGATGTTAATTTACATTGAGGCATTAAATAGGTAATATGTGGATTACCTGGTGCACCTATAAAAGGTGACCACAGGTATATTATTCTCAGTCTATGAGGAAGCTCCACTAGAGGGCGCACAACGCGTCAGACGATTGGTCTGTGTTCTGTACTTTTCTGTTGTGATGGAATAAACTTCTCATATTAATCTCACTGCGGTGCTACTGGATTTTTATATTTTTGTTGCTTATCCGCAGTTTGGTTCACTGCCTAATCCGGTACAGCACCCAGCCAATGTGCGATAACCTGTGCTGCCGTATAAGTTCTTTTCTTTGGCGTCTGATGTCAGTGGGAGCCAATCATTGAATACTACATGGTGAGTTTCGGGGCGGCCGCTTTGAAATTGCATTGAATTTACAGACCCCTGGCTAAAATTAAGGGATGCTATAATGCATGTTAGGATTATAGGTTGTGTAGCAGGATTGAATAAGGACAAATGGGAGGGGGCAGATATGGAGGAATTCAAAGCTAGCATGCGCTCTCAGTTTTTGAAAGCAACGCCGCTGTCCATGAGAGCCTCATTACTATCTTTATTAGGAAGATTGAGGAATGGAGGAAAAATACACCAACTTACAGTCTTGTTAGCTGAGATTAGGGAGTTGGAACAAGAATGTAAACCGAGGAAAGGCATGTCTGTCACTAATAGAGGGGGAGGGTATAGATTAAAAGTGAATGGAGAAACAGGGAAAACATAGAAACAGAGATAGGATTAAAGTGTCACGTAGACATATGTGGATGAATTTAATAAAAGCGGGTACACATACAAATAGCATAGATGGTATTTCAACTGCTGCTATGTTTCAAGATATGGACAGAGATTGTTAGGAGATCTAAACAAAAAGTACAAGTATATGCTGCATATAGGGATTCAGTTGACAATTCTCAGTCCCTGGCTTTTTTTCTGGACACACCATCTGACACCCACTCTCTAGTGACTGCCACTACTAACCTTTCCAAAGCCATGCACCCAACAACCCTTCCTACACTAACTGGACCCACCAATCCACTAAAACAGATAGCAGCAGCTTGTTCCCTAAGGCTACAACAGAGGATTTGCTTGCGCATTAACTGACAAACTGGGATGAGGTTTCACTCCAATGACTGACCGGTGGGCCTTCAGTAGTGCACATGTCCCCACTGACTGCTAGAGACCAATGTCCTCATGTACCTTTGACTGTTTGGTGGGGAGCAAGACAGCAGCCAACTAGGATTTTGGAATTAGTAGTCAACTCAAAGTTGTCAGTACCCAGTGTGAGTATAGAGGGTTTAGGCGGACAGATTAATAAGGCAGTACAGACAACCGTTACATTGTCAATAAACAAGGGGGACCACAATTTAAGGCAAAGGTGTTAATTTCAGAATTAACAGATAATATCTTGGGGATAGGTGTATTGCTAGGGCAGGGTATTGAGACGCAGTGGGTGGTGTTCACGTTTGGATTCCCTCAGAAGCCCTACTACCTTTGCTCAGTAAGAGACATTGTGCGGGGCAATACAAATTGGACACCCGTGGTTATTCCTCCCTGAGTAAACCGGTAAGGCTAGAGCAATACCGCTTGCCCGGGAGACAGAAAGAAATCAGCGAGAACATTGAAAAGCTGTTACAGTCAGGTGTAGTTTGTCTTCCGGTTAGTCATTTTAACACAGCCATGTTCCCTGTTAAGAAAACAGATGGTTCCTGGCAAATTACGATAGATTACACGGGACTCAATAGAATAGCACCACAATTGAGTGCTGCAGTCCGCAATATCATCACTATAATTGAAAATATTGCCATACAGGCGGTGCTGTGGCACGCAGTGATCGATCTAGCGACTGCGTTCTTTTCAATCCCCATTGTACCCGAGTCACAATACCAGTTTGCTTTTACCTGGGGAGCATGCCAATATACTTTCCAATTGGTCCCTCAAGGCTATGTTCATTCTCCTATAATTTGCCATGGATTAGTTGCCCGAGACCTAAGCCACCTCACACTGAAGACCCCAATTTTTCATTATATTCATGACATCATGATCATGGGATTTAAAGAAGAAGTAGAAGAGGCACTTCCTATTCTTGTCAACCACATGACTAGTAGGGGATGGGCAATTAACAAAGAAAAAAAATCCAAGGCCCTTCTCAAGAAGTGAATTTACTAGAAATGGTATGGGCTAGCCCCATCCGGAAAATACCTCAGTCTGTTCTTGACACTATCCAGAATACATCTGTGCCAAAGACTTTGAAGGAGGCCCAGAGATTTCTTGGGGGTTTGGGGTACTGTAGAGCATTTATACCACATCTAGGACTTTTGTTGCGCCCCATATACAATGTTACCCGGAAGAAATCAAACTTTGTATGGGAAACAGAACAAGCTTCAGCCTTCTCAGCAGCTAAAGAAGCAGTATTACAGCATCAGGGGCTAGGGCTGGTCCGTGAAGGAGCTCCTTTCCAGTTAGATGTAATGGTCACTGACAATGTTGCATCATGGAGGCTATCGAAGCCAAATGAAGATGAAGGGAAAATGGCAGTACCAATTGGGTTCTGGTCTAAGCAACTGACTAGAGTCCAGGAAAGATATACACCACTGGAAAATAATCTTCTAGCAGCATACATGGCATTGAAGCATGTGGAAGCAATGACAGGACGAAGTCCAGTGTCTGTGAAGACTGATTTACCTATTGCAGGATGGGTGAGAGATGAAGGACTACCTATTAAGACAGCTGTAGCACAAAGTCAAACGTTAATGAAGAAGAAGACTGTATACAAGCCGGTGAGATAAAGTAACTGACTTAGCTTCTCACTGGTTTAGTGACATATGAGACCCTGTCCAATCTTAAGGTACTTGAAGTACCTCTCCTGGAGCCATCTCCAATCAAGACTGTCCCTCCATTTGAAGAGCTTGGCAAAGAGCAGAAGATAAATGCCTGGTTCACTGATGGGTCAGCCATTGTGACCCACAAAGGCAGACACTAGACTGTGGTAGCATACAATCCATGTAAACAAATTATAATTCAAGAGAAAGGGACAGGTGGTTCCAGCCAGTATGCTGAACTGACTGCCAAAGCTATACTGATGGATGAGACTACAGATCCAGAAATTTTCATCTACACTGACAGTTTGGCAGTATACAAAGCATGTACAACATGGATGCCCACTTGGAAGAACATCAGGTGGTTAACTCATGGAAAACCAGTTTGGGGAGGTAAAGACTTATGGGAGAAGATTTGGAAAACATGAAAGAGAGCATTGGAGAAGAGAACCCTAATAAGACTGCGGATGAATTAACCCGAATAAGAGCAGTGAAAAATTCTGATCCAGTGGATCCAGTATTGCTTTGGATGGCAGAGTGGGCTCATAAAACATCAGGCTACAGGGGAAATGCAGCAACACTAGAGTGGGCACGAGCCAGAGGACTACCCATTACTCTCCCAATGGTTACGCAAGCACAAATAGCCTGCAAGACATGTAATGAGATCAAGAAGTGGCCACTCACTAAACATGACCTTGGACATTTGAACAGTGAACCAAAGCTGGACAGATCTGGCAAATGGACTACATTGGCCCATTACCAAAGGGCAGAGGAGGTTTGATGTATTGCTGTACCGCTGTGGACACATTCTCTGGGATATTGAGAGTACTACCCTGCAAGCATGCAAATTAAGCCTCAACCCGTCAAATGCTTCAGACTCTAGTAACTGCCTATGGGCTACCATCTGAAATTCAGACTGATAATGGAACCCATTTCACTAGACAGCATGTGCAGCAGTGGTCACATGACTCAGGCATTAAATGTATCTTTCACATCCCCTATCGCCCTCAAGCCTGGGGTTAATTAAAAGGTGCAATGGTCTTTTAAAAGATCAAATTCAGAAACTATCCCCAAGTAGGACATTAAGGGGGTGGGATAGGGTCATTACACACCCCAAATAAGTGGGGGAAAACAAATTCAAGATGGTCAACCAACATTTGTTTGAGGTTGCAGAGGGGGTGGAGGGGGCAAGCACATTCTTCCCATGGGAGGTACCCTACCAGAGGCCAATGATTTAAGAGATAATGAATTGTTGACCACAGGGACTATTAGTGTATCAGAAAATCTGTGGGAGATTTTTTTTGTCCAGGGGATCACCAGGGCAGATCATACCAAGGCACTGTTCTGGGTGTGCTATACATCTGGATACCCCAACAAATCCTTGTAACTTGGGAACAAGGCAGCACTGTGCAGTCAGGCTCTAAAGTATGGGTATTACCCTGTGCAGGTGAGCAGGCCAGGCAGAAAGGAGAAGTTTTATCAGATGTGCCTGAGAATACGAAAGTTGTTTTGTTAAGTGGAGGTACTCACCCTGTCTTTTATCCTTCCAACAGGTTAGTGGAATGGTCCTCTAACTCATTCTTGAATCTGCTTGCGAGATACTCAAAGGTGTCGAACAGCACTGACTGCTGGATATTTGGGGCCATATCATTCAGCGAGGAGAGTGGATACCCTTTTAATAGAGTACCATGGTCATTGGAGAAATTAAAACACTATATTGCAACAGGATTTGGCTGGTACAGAGAAGTGGGGGAGCCACTCTCGGAAGGAAGACTCCATATCGTAAATATCCCACAGGAAGGTGATGATTGCATCAGCTCCCATAAAAATGGACTTAATGCCACTAGGTTGGGATATTATTATTACACGTCTGCTTGGGTAAAAGGCTATGGTAATGACCAACATAGGGGAATCTCAGTGAATGAGTTTTCCATGTAATGAAAATTGTAATCTTCACTGCACATGGTGCCATTAAACGCATTAACTTTCCTTTTATAGCCATTATCATGGACACTGGTTTTAGTGGGCCCCCTGATCATAGCTATAGTATCCTTCCTTTAGGTGTATATTTTCTATTTGGACCTTGGGCCTACAGGTGGTTACCACACCAATGGGAGGGTGAGTGCTACATTGGATCTATAATCCCAGCAATAAGGAAAATAAATCATCTTCCAGAAGGCCTGATCAGAAATAAAAGGTAGAGTGAATTCATAGGAACCCATGAAGCCAACTCAAGTGTGGTATTTCCAAGCTGGAGAGTATATTGGGCATTCAACAGAATTGAGGCACTCATTAAATTGTTTGAAGATGCTCTGGATGCCTCAGTGGATTCAATCAATATGCTAACCCAAGAACAGGTGCAGATTAGGGCAGTGGCATTATAGAACAGACTAGTGCTGGATTATGTTCTAGCTACAAAAGGAGGGATGCATTGTTTGGAACATTGTTTGTGAACAATGCTGGAGACATTTCCCATGACTTGTCCAAGATAACAGACATTAAAAAGAAGCTCCAAGAACCACCAAATATCAGGCTTTTTGGGTGGTTGGGGAATCTAGGGGCTATATTTATTCAAGGAGTAATAATGATTGTTGTTATGTGTGTCATTTTATATGTTTTTGTAATATGGGTAACATGCATTGGGAAACAGATGACACATAGGGCTAGGCCCATAAGAGAGGTTTATGAGTTATAGAGATTGCATGTATAATAATATATAAGGTGGTTTTTATTGCCATTAGAAAATCCATTGCTCCCTTTATAGCATGCAATAGTATACTACATCACTAGGTGTCCCCACTGAACAAAGGGTGAGCTGTACATTTTCTAAAATAGAGATTGTTGGAAAAATGCCATGTGCTTTCTGCAGAAAGTGACATCAGTCTAAGGGCTCGATGATTGAAAGCTCTCTGGGCTGGCGAGATTATTAAAGAATGCTCGCCAGTCTTTCTATTTCCCTGGTGCAATGATCTAAAGCCACTTTTTAGGGTGTCTCGCTAAGGGGCGTATAGTGCATTTTTATATGAAATGTGCACAACAAAATTCGTATTTTAAACATCATACAAAACAAATATTTGAACCATTCACACAAAAATAAGCAGAGAAAAATTGTATTGTTATGTCTTAAAAAAATAAAATTTTGCCACTCCCACCCGCCCTCTATCCAAACTTAAGCTCATACTTCTACTATATTCCTGAAGGGATACCAGAACTGTTTCTGAAGGATATCTGAGAGTGAGAGTATAAATTTCCCCCATTTATTTATATATTCTGTACTTGCATGGTTATTGGGATCTTGTATATCAAATTTTCAATAATTGCCTGTTTTATCAGGAAGTTCTTCCATTCTGTAAAATTTGGTTTTTTACTATTCTTCCAATTTTTAAAGATTATACTCCTGGCCTCTAATACTGAAATATATATTAACTTCCAATTTCCCCACATTTCTTTAGTCCTTAAAAGGAACAACATTTACTCTAGCTCAATATTACTAGATCTTTTTAAAATCTTGTCTAGCCAAAATTTAATTTTAAGCCAGAATTGTCTGATTAAGGGGCAATCCCAGATCATGTGTATCAGGTCAGCTGCATATTTACTACATTTTGGGCATTTGCTAAACTGTGTATTGCCCCATGCTACTCCCTTTTTAGGGGTGTAATAAATTCTGTATAATAATTTCAAATGTGCCTCTCTCCAGGTTTCCGATATTGTTATTTTTGCTACTTGAGAGATCAAGTCCCTTATTCTTTCAGTAAGCTCATCCGTTTCTGTAATGTAAGGTCTCCATTTAACAGTTAAATTATCTAAGTTGTTTTAACCTTCATGAGCAAAGGTAAGTTTATACCATGGAGAAATTGAATAAATTCCCTGCTTAACCATTTTTAACCACGGTTCAATCCTATCCCATCCCCAGTTCCATCCATTTTCCTTAATTAGTTGATTAGCATAATGCCTAACCTGGAGATAAGCGTAGAAATCTTTATTATCTATTAGGAAATCATTTTTTAATTAATCGAATGCTTTAACGGTCTTCCTTTCCATATCTAGTATTTGATGAATAAATTTCAACCCTTTTACATCCCATCTTTGAAATAGAGATGAGTTAATGCCCATTGGAAAAGACAAATTATTCTGTATTAACAAATATTTGGAAATACCATGTTCAACTCCTACTTTCTTACAAAGTTTTTGCCAGGCTATTATGGGGTTAGCTATTGGTTTTGTATTTTTAATATTTGCCGGAAGTTTTTGCCACGGATTATGTATAATATTCAATAAATTATACGGCTTAAAAAATGTTTTTTTTCAGCTTCTGGTATTGTGTAGTATGAAGCGCCTGTTATCCACTCCACCACTATTCTGCTTAACATTACCCAGTTATAGTATTTCAAATTTGGAAGGGCTAATCCACCCATCTCTTGTTGCAGATAAAGTTTATTCAATGATATTCTAGGTCTCTTATTATTCCATATAAATTGTCTAACAGCTGACGATATCCCTCTTATATCTTTCTTCAACATCGGGACGGGAATATTTTGCATTAAATATAAAATTTTGGGGAAAATGATCATTTTAAAGAGATTAACTCTACCAGTAATTGATATGGGTAGATTGGTCCAAGCTTTTAGATCTTCTTTTATTTTCTTAAAGGGACACTGAACCCAAATCTTTTCTTTCGTGATTCAGATTGAGCATGCAATTTTAAGCAACTTTCCAATTTACTCCTATTATCAATTTTTCTTTGTTCTCTTGCTATCTTTATTTGAAAAAGAAGGCATCTAAGCTTTTTTCTTGGTTCAGTACTCTGGACAGCACTTTTTTAATTGGTGGATGAATTTATCCACCAATCAGCAAGGACAACCCAGGTTGTTCACCAAAAATGGGCCGGCATCTAAACTTACATTCTTGCATTTCAAATAAAGATATTAAGAGAATAAAGAAAATTTGATAATAGGAGTAAATTAGAAAGTTGCTTAAAATTTCATGCTCTATCTCAATCACGAAAGAAAAAAAATTTGGGTTCAGTATCCTTTTAAGTAATGGTGTATAATTCAAACTATACCATGTATCCTCCCGAGTTGAGATCAATATTCCTAGATATCTTATACCTTCTTGGACAATCTTAAAATAATTTCCAAGCCTCAAGTCTCCATCTTCCTCAATTATCATCAGTTCAGATTTACCCACGTTAACCTTATAGCCTGAGAAAGAGCTAAAGTCTGCTATTATTTTTAGTATTAGCGGGATATTTTCCTTGAGATTATGGACATATAATAGCAGGTCATCTGCGTATAAGGAGACTTTACATTCATAATTACCCACCATAATTCCTTGTATTTTTTCCCTTAATGTAATAGCCATAGACTCTATTACAATGTTGAATAATAGGAGTGAGAGGGGACATCCCTGTCGGGTACCTCTACCTAAGGTTAATCTTTCTGATAACTGACCATTTATTATTATTGCAGTGCAAGGTTTTTTTTTGTTTTGTTTTTTTAAATGATTTTTATTGTGGTTTAACTTACAAACATATACATATCAAAAATGTCTTACAGTGTGATAATCAGCAGCACGTTAATTAAGCTTAGCATAACAGTCCTGGAAGACACAGTGTGCATGCATGCCATAATAAAATTACATGCCATACCTCATTTTTATTATATATATATATAAATCCCTTGATATAGAAATCTCAAGAACCAGTAACAATTTCCCCCTTTTGTAATAGAAAACCAGTCACTTTTGGATTGCTAACTATAGATTAGGGTTGAGACGGGGGATATGAGGGATAAGGAATGAAAGGGAGAACCACTTGTGGGTCCTTTAGTAGTTAGTAGCAAATTGAGTAATATGACGAAAGTGCAAGTTTTTTTATATATATTTTTAACTAGATTAATTATTATTTCGGGAAAGCCGAATCCTAATAGTGAGGTAAATAAATTATCCCATTCCACCGAATTGAATGCTTTCTGTGCATCTAGGGAGATTATAGCTAGACTAGATCCTTTTTCACCCTATCGCCTTTTTTATTTATTTTTTCTTCTGTTTTTGTTTTTCATTTTCAAGTAGTCTAACACAAGAAATACCTTTCATAAATTAGAAGAATTTCTTCCCGCCATGAAACCCGTCTGATCACTATGAATTATGGATTTCAGTACTAACTGGAGTCTACTTGCAATGATGCCTGTCAGAATTTTATAGTCTGAATTTAGCAGAGATATGGGTCTATATGATTCCTATATGATTCCATCATAGTTGGATTTTTATTTGGTTTTAATATTAGGGTAGTCCAGGATGCCGTAAAATGAGATGACATTTTCTCCCCCTCTATCAGGTATAAATTAAACAAAGAATTTAAACTTGGAGCTATATATTCTGTTAGTATTTTGTAATATTCATTTGGTAATAGGTCTGGCCCAGGGGCTTTGTTATTTTTCAATTTCTTGATGGCATTACTAATCTCTTCTTCTGAGATCGATCTGATAATTTTGTCTCTCTCTTTTTCTTTAAGCTTTTGTTTTTTTCCGTCTTGTTTACAATCTTCCCATTCATAGTTATGGAACTAATATAATTATGTCCTTTCGATCTCCTTACTAAATTTGCTAATAGCTTCCCTGCTTTATTTCCATGTCTGTAAAAATTGTATTGTTAAGGTGCATCAAAAATTGTAACAAAATTTGTCACTAAAAATCGTATGTTAACAAAAAAGTTAATTTTGTGTGTAATTTACACAGGAATTAATCAAATTAAATATGCACAGCGTAAATCGTGATTGTAGTACACTGGATGTGCAAAAATCACACAGAAATGTGAACTTATAAATACAAAATGCAAAGCGTAATTGTTGTTTTTTCGTAAAATGGACTGAACATGGGCGAATATGAAAATGTCTCTGTAATCCCAACGTAATTCTAAAAAGATTTTCGCACTGCAGAACTCACAGTTTTTTCTCGCCAACTAAAAGGTGGCGAGCTTTTCTCAAAACAATACGAACACTTATAACCCCAATAGAAAAACAAATGCATACTAAAATATAGGCGAATGTAAGATGCTATAAGCAGAAAGCAGCGTAATGTGAGTTATATTGGCTGCAGGATTTTAATTTTAAAGTGCTCCCCCTGCTCCCTGCTAACTTCACACTAAAGAGCGAAGTTTCCATAACCAGCAAGCTCCAATACTTTTAATAGGAGCCATCTCGCCACTCGCAGGGACTGCCCCTTTTTTACGATCATTGCACCGGGGCAGCCCTGTGAGAGTCAGCGAGAAAAAGTATGTTTGTACTGGCGAAGATTAAATCATCGAGCCCTAAGGATCCTGTATGTAGCCCCCCCCCAACAACTTACTTTCTAGTAAGTTAATTGGCCATTTTATCTGGTTCCTCCCTAGTGGGTGTTAGCAATATCCTAATCCCTCCCTTTTTGATAAAAAGCTAGGACACTGAGAACCGTAGAGACTTCCACTTGGATCGTGCAGATGCCAAGTCCTAAAAGAAAACTAAAGACTGAGGGCCCAGAAATGTGGTAAGGAGTCTCCTTCACCTGTGTGTTTGTCTGTTTCCTGCTACCTGGTGTAAGCTGCTTAACTCAATCAAAGCTAAGTAAATTTAATCTTTTTCATTATTTAGTAATTTAGATGCTATTATTACTAAATGTAATTATTTACAATCAAATGTTTTATGTTTTATAGAAAACACTTTTCACTGAGTCTACATTCCGTATTAAATATAGGTGTATACATACAAATATATATATTTATTTATCATATGCAATTGGCTGAAATAAATTTTTCTGTGTTACTGACTTTACAGGGAGAAACATTATTTTTAGTTCATGAATATCCAGAAAGAGACCTAGTTTCACACAGTTCCTAAGCAAATTGGAGAACGAAATGATTATTGAACAGTTTGACTTTGTGAAAAATCCAGAAGCAGACGTATCTCTTTTCTTACAAAAGTGGGGACAATTTAATTAGCTCACTGTCTGATAGTGTCCAGAAACAGGTTTAACACACCTTTCTTCAACTCCAGCTATGTGCATGGTGCCATTCTAAGAGGAGAATTTCATTGGTTTTCGGACAACTAAAAAAATACAGGTTATTTTTTTTTGGGGGGGGGGGGTGCGGGTATTCAAATATAATATCAAAAGGTTACTAAACAGTGCCTATATCTTTTAGGTAAGATAACAGACATATATATTTATATATTTTATTTTTCCATGAACTTTTTTTTTTACCAACAAAATACTGGTTGATAATATGTATTTACTTTATCTGTATATGATTTTTGTTTCTTTCTAACCATGTATTGGTCTTTAATATGTTCTATTGACTTGTCTATTATTTTTGCTGTAACCTGATCAATAAACATTTAAAAAAAAATCATGTATGCTTTTTTTTTTATATAATAAACAAGCTTTATTAAATCAAAGTTGCAGATGCACAAAAAAATAAAGAAAACAGTACATTTTTCACCAATAGTCTGGTGTCATTGTTTACAAGTTGTCAATAAAGTTGGTCTCGCTATCGATCCATTGAGACTGATAACATAACAAATAGATAAGCAACTCCCTGACATCATGTTGGTGACTAGTCTGTAGATATCTGGATTCACCTTATCTCGTACAAAGCTTGTTGTTTTTTTTTTTAACATTTTCTTCATATTATTGCAAAATACAATTATAAACATTGAGTCGTGTGTCCAAGAATAAGAGAAAGAGAGTAAAGATTAGAGAGAAATAATGGGAGGGGAGAGAAGGGAGGAGGAGAAAAAAAGGGGGGGTCCTAATTTATCTATCATTTACGTGCTTAGATTATTGTTTATTAAATGGGGGTATCCCTTCAGAAAGCCATCATCATTTCATGGGTGCCAATTTGGTTAATTTTAAAATAGTGGAATCTTTCTAGTATGAGCAGTTCGTCAACCGAGGTGATCCACTCCTCAATCGTTGGGGTGGCGCCTGACTTCCACTTTCTGAGAATGAGTTTTTTAGCTTCTGTCGCAGGACCTGTGCATGTGTTTCTCTGATTTTTTGAAAGAGGAAGATCGTTTCTGGGGTGTTTGGGATTATGATTTCTAGTTTGTCTAATATGAGGCTCATCACCCTTGACCAGAACTCCTGCAATCTTGGACAGGACCACCATATGTGGAGGAGCGTACCATGTTCCCCACAGCCCCTCCAACACATAGTACTCGCCGATGGGAAGCACTTATGTAACCTTGTCGGTGTTAAATAACATCTACAGATTAGTTTTAGTTGTATTTCTTGAACAGAATGAGAGGAGCGTACCATGTTCCCCACAGCCCCTCCAACACATAGTACTCGCCGATGGGAAGCACTTATGTAACCTTGTCGGTGTTAAATAACATCTACAGATTAGTTTTAGTTGTATTTCTTGAACAGTGGCGGACGCTGATGAGCGTTTTGCTAATTTAAAGGCCCTAAGCCAGGTTTCTTGGTTGATGTCTTTATTGCGGTCTTTGCTCCAGTTTAATATGTATGTAGGTAATTGTGTGTTTGGGGGTAAGAGTAACAATTTGTAAACTAAAGATATGAGATGCCTCAGTAGCATAGTAGTAGTGCATAAATGTTCAAATGCGATGAGTTCTCTTGCAAAGTGTTCCTTTTGTTTGTGATGCATTAGGTAGTGCGAGAGTTGATTGTATCTCATCCATGAAGAGAATATGTCACCATATTTTTCTGCCATGTCTTGTTGTTGGTGTAACTTTCCATTATCAATTGCAAAATGCAATGAGCCAGCTCTAAGGCAATACGGTCTACTCAAACGTGTTCTTAGTTGATAATATGGTAGTTCTGGGTTTTCAATAATGGGTAATAATGGTGAGTAACTGGAGGATAGGTGTGTACTAGTGTTCACTGTCCTATCCCACTTGCGTAGCACTTCGGCAGATAATGGGTATTTTCTTAGTCGTTTGGGATGTAGCAAAGGTGGGATCCATGCTAATGTGCCCATGTTATTTAACTTGAATATTGGTCCATCCAGGCACACCCAGTCTTTGTGTGTGGTATTGTGAGACTATTCAATTATGCGCTGTAAAAGTATTGCATGTCTGTAAATAGCTAGTTCAGGGAAACCCAGCCCTCCCTTGTTGCGCGGTAGGTACATTGGTTTTCGTGGGACACGCGGTTTCGTACCTGTCCAAACAAACTGTTCAATTGTTCTTTGTAGGTGTGGTAGGAAGTCGTTTGGAAGTGGTATCGGGAGTGTCTGCAGAATATATGATACATGGGAGAATATTCATTTTAATGACCCCGATTTTGCCCAGCCATGTGAGAGGTTTGTTCATGAATCTAGATCTCCTATTATTTCCTCTTTTAGCTTTAAATAATTGTTTTTTATATAAGTCCTGAGGGTTCTCTGTAATATAGATTCCTAAGTATTTTAGTTGTGTTGCTGCTAAGGACACTTTGTGAGTCGCTGGTAGGTGCTGTATATGTTTCTGGGGAGCATTAATGTTTAGGAGTTCCTATTTTGTGAGATTAAGGTGAAAAACAAATTATGCTTACCTGATAATTTTATTTTTTTCAGATGGAAAGAGTCCACAGCTGCATTCATTACTTTTGGGAATTCATAACCTGGCCAACAGGAGGAGGCAAAGACACCCCAGCCAAAGGCAGATAATCTGAAAGCCTAGCTAGAGACCGCAAAATCAGACTCAACTGAGCCAACAGTCCTCCAGGAGGCACACCCCTTACTAGCAAAAGGGAACAACACCCGAAACTCCCAAAAGGGATAAGGCAAGAAAGAACCACAGGGATTCCTAAAAGGTAACAACAAAATCCAATAAAAGTAAAAAAAAAAACAATATCGAGCCAAGCTCACAGAGACCCAAACAGGTCCTGACAAACAAGGGGAGGCAACGCCCAGACCAAACAAAAAACAGAAGGTTTAGGACCGGGTATCAGCACAGGGAAGAAAACTTCTGCCAAACATTGTGCGACTGCACCGAAAAAGACAACTGAAGACGTAGTCTTCAAATTGTCAGAACTCAAAATACTGAAGTATTCCGAAGCAAATACGTGTTGCAAACCCAGAGGAGGTAAACATCTGAGTCAAGAACACGCTGCCATCATCAGGATGACACACAAGAAAATACTTGTCAAGAAGTAAAGAGCGACTGAACAAGATATCAGATTGCTAAACCTCCAAGGCAGAGGGCACAATCTAGGCAATCTAAGCCGCCAGACCTACTCACAGATCTCAAAAAGGGAGAAGCACAGAACCTACTCCCAACCGGACCAGCCTAAGCGATGGCAGGTCTGAAAAAGCAGGGGAATAGAAAGAACCCCAACACCAGCTCAAAAAACAAGCGGAAGAATGGACTTCAGCCACTCCAACAGAGCTCGGGGTCCAACCCAAAAAACTCCTCCTTAGAGACAGTCGAACAAGGCCGTAGACCCAATGAGAGATCTAGCAAAACGTCCGATAGTCTCGACGCAGAGCCAGCAGCTCCCCAAATGGAACAGAACAATCCAGAGAGCATACCTCTCTCCGAAACAAGATAAAACCCTCTGTTCCAACCTCCTGAACCCAGGAGAGGCCCTAAGACAGGGACCACACCTCCATAAGGAGGTCAACTAGCCCCCCAAATAAGAGGGCACAGTTAAAGATAAAGCACCTGCCCACAAGACACAAAGCCATAGGCTAAACCGAGAGAAAATCAAGCCTACGTCACTGATGAACGCAGAAGGAATCCTCTTAAAAATATAGCTTGCTAGCACACATTCAAGGTACAACAGCTGCAGTTGGTTTCAAGCTGCAAACCCTCCGCTTGATGAGCAGCCAAGACATCAGGTTACCTCAGCAAGCTGTCCCAAGGGAAACCATATTGTTCAAGCACAAGGCAAGCCCAAAGAGCATCAGCACTCAGAAAACCTGGCCAAGCTGTGACCAGATCAACTAGCCAGACCAAAGGTCATAGCCCAAGTTCCCTGGAACTGGAGTAACCCGAACCAGCCCTAGGATCATAAAAGTCTTGTAACATCTTGCAGCGGGATCCACAAGGTGAAAACGCTGAGCTAAACACTCAATCAACCGGAAGAACCAGGACAATTATAGGCCTGAGACCCAAAATTGTTTAAAACAAACAATATCCCAGGAACTTAAATACCCCGTCTGATATAAAAACAGACCACAGGGAAATATCCAGATTATCCCGGATAATGAGAGCAAGGCTCCCTTGCAAGTCCCGACCCAAAAGGAAGAGACCACCACTTGCAGGAGTCCAACGCTCCAAAGAGCTAAGGCATCAAAAAGTCGTACAAAGTCACTAGAGCCCATAGGCGTCCAAACAACACCATGACGTTCAAGAGCAAGGGGATACATTGAGGTCAAAGTTACCCGAACAGAGCAAAGGCTAGTCTCCACATCACCTTCAATACAAAATCAGGGGACAACATGAAAAAGGATGCAGAGCATCCTCAGCTCCGGGGAAGAACCCGTAAGTGGAGCCCAAAGGAGACCACACTGCCTAATGTCCCTAAAAGGGAACAACCATCTCCCGAAGGGAAAACCAGGTCCCCATAAGGTGACCTAACCCACATGGAGAAAATGGACAAAGTCCAAAAGGTTTCAATGAAGTAAGAGAATCACTGAAGGAACAAGTCCAAAAAGGACAATTCCCAGAGCCTCAGAAAGGCCCAGACCGGCGGTAAGGAGGCGCTAAGCCCTCCAACCCTCTAGCCATGTGGGGAAGGAATACTCTAGGTCCCGATAGTATCGGAAGCAACAGCGTGACGCAGCGGAACTCCACTGACCCAGTCAACCAGTTTGAAGGCTAATAAGGACTGAAACAAACCTTCCTGCCTCACGGACCCACAAGTCGTCTTTAGAATGCTTAGCTAAAATTTGAAAAATAAACAAGAAAACACAAATAATAATGTGAGCACTCTGCGCCTCAACCGGACCAGCCAGGCAGAACAGGCGCCACGTGTCTGAACAAGCCCTGAGACAGAAGATCTGAACCCAAGCAGGACCAGCCTGCAGCCAGGGTCATAAAGGGAGAAGAATAACAGAATAACAGACAAAGATAGGACTAAACATGTGCCTTAAAGGGAAACTGAACCCAATTTTTTCCTTTCGTGATTCAGATAGAGATTGCAATTTTAAGCAACTTTCTAATTTACTCCTATTATCAATTTTTATTCGTTCTCTTGCTTTCTTTGTTTGAAAAAGAAGGCATCTAAGCTAAGTAGCCAGTCAATTTTTGGTTTAGACTCTGGACAGCACTTGTCTATTGGTGGGTGAATTTATCCACCAATAAGCAAGAACAACCCAGGTTGTTTACCAAAATTGGGCTGGCATTTAAACGTACATTCTTGCTTTTCAAATAAAGATAGCAAGAGAATGAAGAAAATTTGCTAATAAGAGTAAATTAGAAAAGTGCTTAAAATTGCATGCTCTATCTGAATCACAAAAGAAAAAAAATGGGTTCAGTGTCCCTTTAGCAAACTTCCGCAGAAGTAAACAGCGAGTATCGATCCCAGAGAAAGTTTCAGAAGGAAACATATAAACAAAAATAAAAATCATCCTAACCGGATAAAAATAAAATGTATGGCAACCCGTAGGTTAATAGCTGAGAAGAAACAGACATACCCGCAGGACCAGCCCAACAGAACCCTGTTCTTCCAACAAGACTGGGAAAGATCTCAAAAAACAAGACTATCAGGAGATTACTTCATCCCCTCATATCTAATGAGGTGAGCCATTCGAAGTAGAAGACTGAGGATTCCCGTATCCATTAAGGATAGGGTCCCCTAACAACTCAAAAATGTGCTGAGTAAAACGTGAAGGCGCACCAGTCTGTAACGAAAAGCACAACACTCAGGAACAGTTACACCCGCAGGGAACTGCACAGGCCCTCCCATGGCCGGGAGACCCGGGAAAATAGGGCACGAGCACAATCGCAAATAAACATCTGGACTTTGCAGACGAGCAATCGCCAAAAGTATGTGAAATCGAAAACGTACCACAACCTCCGGGGGGGGGGGGGGGGTAACATAATTAGGGATAAACATAATCTGGGTTACCCGCATTTGTAGTTGTAGGGAGCGGTAGGAAACTCGCCTCTCGGAGGACAGGACAGGACCCACAGAGGCGCTCTATTAGGGCATACAGAACATAACTGACTGACATGTGTCAATGGGGCCAATTCGCATTCTTCACAGGACGAAGAATCTGAAATTTGAACAGTCTCAACATCCGAATCCTCCATAACTGGATAAAGAATACAAAAAGATGGACTATATGATAACAAAAATCTAAATGGCACCTGACACAGTGGCTGGGGCACTCACCACCTTCTAAGAACCAGACACCAGTGAACCAGAATTTCTCTGTCGCCACACAGTCAGGAATGCGGAAATGAGAAACCAGAACGTAATCACACACGGTCACAAGGTGAACCGTACAGTTAAAAAACCCTGCGCCCAACCAAAAGGTAATGTTCCGAGCCATGAGCCCAGTTAACACTACACATAAGCAGATTGAATCACATAATAAACATGATTAAAAAAAACCCTGTTAACCCTGTTCAATAATCCCCCTCAGAAGATATTAACCCTTGATTCCAAGACACTAAAGGAGTCTCACTGAGACCCTGTATTTTAGTAAGTCCCGCAAGATAGTCACCTCACAGGAAACAAATGAGTTACAGTACATTCTGAAGAAGTAAATGAAACTATTATTATTATTATCAGTTATTTGTAGAGCACCAACAGATTCTGCAGCGCTATAAACAAAGGCATAGTACAACAAAACAATTATATGGATCAAATGGGTAGAGGGCCCTGCCAAGAGTTGTGCTGTTGTAGTCAGCTCTTAAAAAGGTGATCTACAAACAGCTGGACTCTTAGGCTTACATGCTAAGGGGGGTTCAGGGGATAGCAATGGAGGAAACTGGTATAAAGAAAGGTTAGCATGGGTTGTATGCATCCCTGAACAGTAGAGTCTTTAGGGCGCGCTTGAAGCTTTCAAAACTAGGGGAGAGTCTTGTGGAGCGAGGCAGAGAGTTCCACAAGATGGGAGCCAGCCTGGAGAAGTCCTGTAAACGGGAGTGTGTTGAGGTAACAAGGAGGAGGAGAGTAGGAGGTCATGAGCAGAGCGAAGGGGACGGGAGGGAGAGTATCTGGAGACAAGGTCTGAGATATAGGGGGGAGCAGTGCGGTTGAGGGCTTTGTATGTCAGAGTGAGAATTTTGTGTTTGATCCTAGAGGCAAGAGGAAGCCAGTGAAGGGACTGGCAGAGAGTTGCAGCAGATGAAGAGCGACGTGTTAGGAAGATGAGCCTGGCAGAGGCATTCAGTATGGATTGTAAAGGAGCTAGGCGGCAGGTGGGGAGACCAGAGAGGACAAAGTTCCAGTAATCGAGGCGGAAAAAGGATGAGAGAGTGGGTTAAAATCTTTGTTGTGTCTTGTGTAAGGAAGTGTCTGATTTTAGAGATGTTTTTAAGGTGGAAGCGGCAGGCTTTAGCCAAGGACTAAATGTGAGGAGTGAGAGATCTGAGTCAAATGTGACCCCGAGACATCGGGCATGCGGGGTCGGGGTAATGATGGCGTTGTTGACAGTTATAGAGAGATTGGGGGTGGAGATTTTGGAAGAAGGGGGGGAAATAAGGAGCTCAGTTTTGGAGAGATTTAGCTTGAGGTAGTGAGAGGACATCCAGGAAGAGATGTGAGAAAGACAGTTAGTGACACGGGTTAGCAAGGAAAGAGATAGGTCTGGTGCAGAGAAGTAGATTTGGGTGTCGTCGGCATACAAATTATATTGGAAACTGTGGGACTTTATTAGGGAGCCTAGTGATGACATGTAGATTGACCAAGGACAGAGGTACTCAGACAGAAAGTGGTGACGGGGCAGAGGAGGCCCCAGAGAAGGCTACACGAAAGGTACGGTTTGACAGGTACAGGAAGAGAGCCACGAGAGGGCTGTGTCACAGATGCCGAAGGATTGGAGGGTTTGGAGCAAAAGAGGGTGGTCAACAGTGTCAAAGGCTGTGGACAGATCAAGGAGGATAAGCAGAGAGAAGTGGCCTTTTGATTTTGCTGTAAGTAGGTCGTTGGTAACCTTAACAATTGCTGTCTCTGTGGAGTGATGGGGACGAAATCCAGATTGCAGTGGGTCAAGGAGAGAGTTTAATGTAAGGAAATGGGATAGGCGTGCATATACTAGTTTTTCAAGAAGCTTTGAGGCAAGAGGGAGTAGGGAAATAGGGTGGTAGTTGGATGGGGAGGTAGGATTAAGGGAAGGTTTTTTGAGGATAGGTGTGACCAGTGCATGTTTCAGAGATGAGAGAAATATACTGGTGCTGAGAGAGAGGTTGAAAATGTGTGTGAGTATAGGGGTAAGGGTAGCAGAGAGGGAGGGGAGTAGCTGTGAGGGGATAGGGTCAAGGGGACAGGTAGTGAGGTGAGAGCGCAGTATAAGTGCCGAAACTTCTTCCTCAGTAACAGGGGAGAATGAGCTAAGTTTAAGGTTATGTGGGTTGTGGTTGATTCAGAGCATCTGAGGGGGTGAGAGAATGGAATTATGTTAAGAGCTGATTTCGTTTCTGATGGAGTCGATTTTGTTAATGAAATGGCTGGCAAAGTCTTGACCTGACAGAGAAGTTGTATTAGGAGGTGGGGGAGGGCAGAGAAGAGTATTAAAAGTGGAGAACAGATGTTTTGGGTTTGATGAAAGATTAGAGATAAGAGTAGAGAAGTAGTGTTGCTTATGGAGATTAAGGGCAGAATAGTAGGAGTTCAAGATAAATTTGTAATGAAGAAAATCAGCTGAACTCTAAGATTTTCTCCAGTGCCGCTCAGCAGTACGGGAACATCTGTGTAGGTACCGTGTCAGAGGAGTATGCCAGGGCTAAGGATGAGTGTGTGATTTTCGAGCTATGGTAAGAGGGGCCAGATTGTCAAGGACAGATGTAAGGGTGGAATTATAGTGGCAAATAGATTGGTCAGGGCAGGAAAAAAGAGGAGAAAGATGAGAGGAGAGGTTCGAGGGAATTAGCAAGCTGTTGCTGATCCAATGACATAATGCTTCTGTGAAGTTTGGTGTGAAGAGTAGAAGGAGGGAGAGTTGTAGGAAGGGATGATATGTTGCAAGTAAGGAGATGGTGGTCAGAAAGAGGAAAGGGGGAGTTTGTGAAGTTTGAGAGAGTGTATCGATAGCTAAAGATCAGGTCAAGGGAGTGACTGTCTGAGTGGGAGAATCAGACCGAAAGAGGAAGTGAGTTGCAGAAGTTGTTTTGCAGAGGAGGCAGTGGGATTGTCAAGAGGGATGTTGAAGTCGCCAAGAATGAGGGCAGGGGTGTCTGAGGAAAGGAAATAAGGTAGCTAGGCAGCCAAGTGATCTAGAAATTGAGTTGAGGAGCCAGGGGGTCGGTATATGACTGCAACACGTATAGAGAGAGGAGAGAATAAGCAAATCATGTGGGTTTCGAATGAAGGAAGAGATGGGATGTATTTGTTGAAAGGTGCTGCGAGAGGAAAGTAAAATACCTACACCACCTCCTTGTCTATTACCAGACCTAGGAGTGTGGCTGAAGTGGAGACCCCCATGTGACAGAGCAGCAGTGGATGCTGTGCCTAGGGGAGAGAGCCAGGTTTCTGTTAGGGCCAGAAGGTTGATGGAGCGAGAGATAAAGAGGTCATGTATAGAAGTGAGCTTGTTGCAAACAGAGCGAGAGTTCCAGAGTGCACAAGTGAAAGGGGTAGTGGCTTTTGAAGCAAGAGGAATGTGAGTAAGGTTGGCTGAGTTTTGTTTTCTCAGTCTATGGGACGGTACACATGGATGTGCATGGCTAGGCAGTTGTTGGGGACCAGGATTAGGGGAGATGTCACCAGCAGTTAGTAAAAGCAAGAGGGAGAGTGACATGAGATGAGATACAGATTTGCAGTAATGAGACTGCTTTTGAGACGATGTGCAGGGGGGAGAGAGAGTGTTTAGGAATAGGTCAAGTTCATGAGTACAAAAGTAAGGTGAGTTTAAGAGAGATGGGCTAATGAACAGTGCAGGTGGAGAGGGAGAAGGAGTAATTGAATAATGTAGTTTGTTATAGAGACAAGAGGCAGCAAAAAGGAATGTGAATATATTGAGCATTTTTACAAAAGTGGGAACCAGTTAAACACATAAGACACAGTATTACAGAAGCAATTGCATAAGGAAACAGTGAGGTACATAAAAACATAATTTATGTAAGAACTTACCTGATAAATTCATTTCTTTCATATTAGCAAGAGTCCATGAGCTAGTGACGTATGGGATATACATTCCTACCAGGAGGGGCAAAGTTTCCCAAACCTCAAAATGCCTACAAATACACCCCTCACCACACCCACAAATCAGTTTAACGAATAGCCAAGAAGTGGGGTGATAAGAAAAAAGTGTGAAAGCATAAAAAATAAGGAATTGGAATAATTGTGCTTTATACAAAAAAATCATAACCACCACAAAAAGGGTGGGCCTCATGGACTCTTGCTAATATGAAAGAAATGAATTTATCAGGTAAGTTCTTACATAAATTATGTTTTCTTTCATGTAATTAGCAAGAGCCATGAGCTAGTGACGTATGGGATAATGACTACCCAAGATGTGGATCTTTCCACGCAAGAGTCACTAGAGAGGGAGGGATAAAATAAAGACAGCCAATTCCGCTGAAAAATAATCCACACCCAAAATAAAGTTTAAATTGATAATGAAAAAAACGGAAAACATAAGCAGAAGATTCAAACTGAAACAGCTGCCTGAAGTACTTTTCTACCAAAAACAGCTTCAGAAGAAGAAAACACATCAAAATGGTAGAATTTAGTAAAAGTATGCAAAGAAGACCAAGTTGCTGCTTTGCAAATCTGATCAGCCGAAGCTTCATTCCTAAACGCCCAGGAAGTCGAAACTGACCTAGTAGAATGAGCTGTAATCCTTTGAGGCGGAGTTTTACCCGACTCAACATAAGCATGATGAATTAAAGATTTCAACCAAGATGCCAAAGAAATGGCAGAGGCCTTCTGACCTTTCCTAGAATCGGAAATTCTTAGTAGCTTCAACATAATATTTCAAAGCTCTAACTACATCCAAAGAATGCAATGATTTCTCCTTAGAATTCTTAGGATTAGGACATAATGAAGGAACCACAATTTCTCTACTAATGTTGTTGGAATTCACAACCTTAGGTAAAAATTCAAAAGAAGTTCGCAACACCGCTTTATCCTGATGAAAAATCAGAAAAGGAGACTCACAAGAAAGAGCAGATAATTCAGAAACTCTTCTGGCAGAAGAGATGGCAAAAAGGAACAAAACTTTCCAAGAAAGTAATTTAATGTCCAATGAATGCATAGGTTCAAACGGAGGAGCTTGAAGAGCCCCCAGAACCAAATTCAAACTCCAAGGAGGAGAAATTGACTTAATGACAGGTTTTATACGAACCAAAGCTTGTACTAAACAATGAATATCAGGAAGATTAGCAATCTTTCTGTGAAAAAGAACAGAAAGAGCAGAGATGTGTCCTTTCAAGGAACTTGCAGACAAACCTTTCTCCAAACCATCCTGAAGAAACTGTAAAATTCTCGGAATTCTAAAAGAATGCCAGGAAAAATGATGAGAAAGACACCAAGAAATATAAGTCTTCCAGACGAGCCTGTAACATAGTATTAATCACAGAGTCAGAGAAACCTCTTTGACTAAGAATCAAGCGTTCAATCTCCATACCTTTAAATTTAAGGATTTGAGATCCTGATGGAAAAAAGGACCTTGCGACAGAAGGTCTGGTCTTAACGGAAGAGTCCACGGTTGGCAAGAGGCCATCCGGACAAGATCCGCATACCAAAACCTGTGAGGCCATGCTGGAGCTACCAGCAGAACAAACGAGCATTCCTTCAGAATCTTGGAGATCACTCTTGGAAGAAGAACTAGAGGCAGAAAGATATAAGCAGGATGATACTTCCAAGGAAGTGACAATGCATCCACTGCTTCCGCTTGAGGATCCCTGGATCTGGACAGATACCTGGGAAGTTTCTTGTTTAGATGAGAGGCCATCAGATCTATTTCTGGAAGTCCCCACATTTGAACAATCTGAAGAAATACCTCTGGGTGAAGAGACCATTCGCCCGGATGCAACGTTTGGAGACTGAGATAATCCGCTTCCCAATTGTCTATACCTGGGATATGAACCGCAGAAACTAGACAAGAGCTGGATTCTGCCCAAACCAGAATTCGAGATACTTCTTTCATAGCTAGAGGACTGTGAGTCCCTCCTTGATGATTGATGTAAGCCACAGATGTGACATTGTCTGTCTGAAAACAAATGAACGATTCTCTCTTTAGAAGAGGCCAAGACTGAAGAGCTCTGAAAATTGCACGGAGTTCCAAAATATTGATCGGTAATCTCACCTCCTGAGATTCCCAAACCCCTTGTGCCGTCAGAGACCCCCACACAGCTCCCCAACCTGTAAGACTTGCATCTGTTGAAATTACAGTCCAGGTCGGAAGAACAAAAGAAGCCCCCTGAACTAAACAATGGTGATCTGTCCACCACATCAGAGAGTGTCGTACAATCGGTTTTAAAGATATTAATTGAGATATCTTCGTGTAATCCCTGCACCATTGGTTCAGCATACAGAGCAGAAGAGGTCGCATGTGAAAACGAGCAAAGGGGATCGCGTCCGATGCAGCAGTCATAAGACCTAGAATTTCCATGCATAAGGCTACCGAAGGGAATGATTGTGACTGAAGGTTTCGACAAGCTGATATCAATTTTAGACGTCTCTTGTCTGTCAAAGATAGAGTCATGGACACTGAATCTATCTGGAAACCCGAAAAGGTTACCCTTGACTGAGGAATCAATGAACTTTTTAGTAAATTGATCCTCCAACCATGATCTTGCAGAAACAACACAAGTCGATTCGTATGAGATTCTGCTAAATGTGAAGACTGAGCAAGTACCAAGATATCGTCCAAATAAGGAAATACCACAATACCCTGTTCTCTGATTACAGACAGAAGGGCACCGAGAACCTTTGGAAAAATTCTTGGAGCTGTTGCTAGGCCAAACGGCAGAGCCACAAACTGGTAATGCTTGTCTAGGAAAGAGAATCTCAGAAACTGATAGTGATCTGGATGAATCGGAATATGCAGATATGCATCCTGTAAATCTATTGTAGACATATAATGCCCTTGCTGAACAAAAGGCAGGATAGTCCTTACAGTTACCATTTTGAATGTTGGTATCCTTACATAACGATTCAATATTTTTTTGCAAATAATTTTTTTTTATTGAAGTTGAAACAAAGATTAACAAACAGTATTCACCTTTAAGATAATATTACATCCAATAAAGTATTACAATGCCTAAAAGCAAATATTAATGACAACACTGAATGCACCTGTAATAAGAAAAATACATATCAAAGAGTAACATGGTGCTAGGCAAAAGCTTAGGTGAAAGGAATTAGAACTTCATTTTATATTATAGTACTAGCAAATGATCTCCACTACCTGATAGGAAACACTTATTGACATATCTGAATCAAGGTATCTGCCTGTGGAGGGTTAGCATATGAGGCGGCCACTCTTGGGCCGACAAATACAAGGGGGGGGGACTATCAGCGGGCGAAAGCCGCTTAAATATGTAGAAGGAGGGGGTGGTGGTGGAGGGCGGAGCCAGTTAGTATGTCAAATTTATAAACAGGGGTTACTCAGGGTATGGAAATTTATATGGATAGTTGAGGGGCTTTCCATAAGATAGATAAGGAAAGTTCTTAAGAAAGTTATATGGAGAGGGAAGATATTTGTATGTATGAATTATATAGGGTCACTGGGTGAGCTCCTCTCCTGGGGAAATGTCAGCTATAGACGGTGCGGGAAAAAGGAAAAGGGATATGACCCGCAGGCAGCCAGTACCGGCGGGAAAGGGAGGAGAGGAACCCAACAGTAACAGGGTATGAATTGTTAACACGTCACACTGCCTCGGCCGCTGGCAGTGCGGGAAAATGCCAAAATATACTGGGGTCTCAGAAATTCTAATGTAATGTAACATAACACTTTTCACTATAATCCCCTGTAACATAAGGATGCAACCATGTACAATCATTGATCCCAAACAAATTAGTAGCTCCAAAGATTGCAACAGCTAGGAATAAGGATATTCAGTAATACTATATAAAATCCTACAGTGGCAGTGTGTATAGTATTAAGCTATATAAAGGAAACTTAACACAGACTTACAGGTTTCTCGTTGTATATGGAAGTTAGCTATCAACTCAGAAAAGGTTTGCTAAATAAGATAAACATCTAGGGTTGGCGTCAGACTAACAGGGTCTTATTTAACAATAGAGCTGAAGGTGGTAATCTATATGGCTATAGAGTTATTGGAAAATGTGACATATAACAGAATACCTGGTAGCAAATAATTAAACAGTGCTAGAACTTCTACAAAAGTCAGAGACAATTGGGTTATAGAATGAATAAAGTCAGAGGTTGACAATAGAAAATATATCTAAGTGATCCATAATAAGATGTATGACCATATGTCCAATTTTTAGACTAATCGTTAGGAGAAACTTATTAATTGCAGTAGTCCAGGATTCTTAGATCAACAGTAATCTAGACTTATTTAGAGACATTCTTGTTGGTACAGATTATTGCAGGCTACGCCAAAATATGAGATATCAATTATGTTTCTGGGGGCGTTGCGGTGAGAAGGTAAAGGTTATGCTCATACAAAGCTAAACAAGAAGGTATCAGTATTTAAAATAAAAATTCAATAACATAGAAAATAGGAAATTATAGGAGCTTCACATAGTGCAATGTAAACATTTCGCTAGAGCAGGGAAATTAACAATCAATAGGGCATTCTAATATATACACATATGTTAAGTTAGGTTAATGTTATTAGATTAGCAAAAGCTAATAGGTAGAACAAGAAATAACTGAGCAATGAGCCCAACTGAGGTGGGATAATCCACATATCCATAGAGATATCTATGTTGGGCAAAACATATCCTACCTATACATCCAAAATATCTAGAATTTTGAACCCCAAGGATAACGTTAAATAGGCTGACATATGATTATCAGGTTAACATTAGGGAGCAGACAATAAATATGACCTCAGAAAAATCTTCTAGAATGGGAGTTACAGCGGGAGAGCCCTGTTTTCATCAGCTAAACTAACAAGCAAGAAAGAACATCAAGCTAAACTATGCACTTATATTAAACAAGACAGTTTATGTAGAGACATATAATATATACCGCTATATATATGGCTTCAAATAAAACAGGAGCAGCACGATTCAATATTTTTAGATCCAGAACTGGTCTGAAGGAATTCTCCTTCTTTGGTACAACGAAGAGATTTGAATAAAACCCCAGCCCCTGTTCCAGAACTGGAACTGGCATAATTACTCCAGCCAACTCTAGTTCTGAAACACATTTCAGAAATGCTTGAGCCTTCGCTGGATTTACTGGGACACGGGAAAGAAAAAATCTCTTTGCAGGAGGTCTTATCTTGAAACCAATTCTGTACCCTTCTGAAACAATGTTCTGAATCCAAAGATTGTGAACGGAATTGATCCAAATTTCTTTGAAAAAATGTAATCTGCCCCCTACCAGCTGAGCTGGAATGAGGGCCGCACCTTCATATGGACTTAGGAGCTGGCTTTGATTTTCTAAAAGGCTTGGATTTATTCCAGACTGGAGATGGTTTCCAAACTGATACCGCTCCTGAGGATGAAGGATCAGGCTTTTGTTCCTTGTTGTGACGAAAGGAACGAAAACGATTATTTGACCTGAATTTACCTTTAGACTTTTTATCCTGAGGTAAAAAAGTTCCTTTCCCTCCAGTAACAGTTGAGATAATAGAATCCAACTGAGAACCAAATAATTTATTACCCTGGAAAGAAAGGGAAAGCAAAGTAGACTTAGAAGACATATCAGCATTCCAAGTTTTAAGCCATAAAGCTCTTCTAGCTAAAATAGCTAGAGACATATACCTGACATCAACTCTAATGATATCAAAGATGGCATCACAAATAAAATTATTAGCATGTTGAAGCAGAATAATAATGCTATGAGAATTATGATCTGTAACTTGTTGCGCTAAAGCTTCCAACCAAAAAGTTGAAGCTGCAGCAACATCCGCTAAAGATATAGCAGGTCTAAGAAGATTACCTGAACACAAATAAGCTTTTCTTAGAAAGGATTCAATTTTCCTATCTAAAGGATCCTTAAAGGAAGTACCATCTGCCGTAGGAATAGTAGTACGCTTAGCAAGAGTAGAGACAGCCCCATCAACCTTAGGGATTTTGTCCCAAAACTATAATCTGTCAGATGGCACAGGATATAATTGCTTAAAACGTTTAGAAGGAGTAAATGTATTACCCAAATTATTCCATTCCCTGGAAATTACTTCAGAAATAGCACCAGGAACAGGAAAAACTTCTGGAATAACTACAGGAGATTTAAAAACCTTATCTAAACGTTTAGATTTAGTATCAAGAGGACCAGAATCCTCAATTTCTAATGCAATTAGGACTTCTTTAAGTAAAGAACGAATAAATTCCATTAAATAAATATGAAGATTTATCAGCATCAACCTCTGAGACAGAATCCTCTGAACCAGAACAACCACTATCAGAATCAGAATGATGATGTTCATTTAAAAATTCATCTGAACAATGAGAAGTTTTAAAAGACTTTTTATGTTTACTAGAAGGAGGAATAACAGACATAGCCTTCATAATGGATTTAGAAACAAAATCTCTTATGTTATCAGGAACACTCTGAGTATTAGATGTTGACGGAACAGCAACAGGTAATGGAACTTTACTAAAGGAAATATTATCTGCATTAACAAGTTTGTCATGACATTCAATACAAACAACAGCTGGAGGAACAGCTACCAAAAGTTTACAGCAGATACACTTAGCTTTGGCAGTTCCAGCACCAGGCAGCGATTTTCCAGAAGTATCTTCTGACTCAGTTGCAACGTGGGACATCTTGCAATATGTAATAGAAAAAACAACATATAAAGCAAAATTAATCAAATTCCTTAAATGACAGTTTCAGGAATGGGAAAAATGCCAGTGAACAAGCTTCTAGCAACCAGAAGCAATAAATAATGAGACTTAAATAATGTGGAGACGAAAGTGACGCCCATATTTTTTTAGCGTCAAATAAGACGCCCACATTATTTGGCGCCTAAATGCTTTTGGCGCCAAAAATGACGCCACATCCGTAACGCCGACACTTTTGGTGCAAAAGAACGTCAAAAACTGACGCAACTTCCGGCGACACGTATGACGCCGGAAACAGAAAAAAATTTTGCGCCAAAAAAGTCCGCGCCAAGAATGACGCAATAAAATGAAGCATTTTCAGCCCCCGCGAGCCCACAGGGAAAAAGTCAAATTTTAAAGTAAGAAAAAAAAAATGATTCAAATGCATTATCCCAAATATGAAACTGACTGTCTGAAAATAAGGAATGTTGAACATCCTGAGTCAAGGCAAATAAATGTTTGAATACATATATTTAGAACTTTATAAAAAAGTGCCCAACCATAGCTTAGAGTGTCACAGAAAATAAGACTTACTTACCCCAGGACACTCATCTACATGTTGTAGAAAGCCAAACCAGTACTGAAACGAAAATCAGTAGAGGTAATGGTATATATATAAGAGTATATCATCGATCTGAAAAGGGAGGTAAGAGATGAATCTCTACGACCGATAACAGAGAACCTATGAAATAGACCCCGTAGAAGGAGATCATTGAATTCAAATAGGCAATACTCTCCTCACATCCCTCTGACATTCACTGCACGCTGAGAGGAAAACCGGGCTCCAACCTGCTGCGGAGCGCATATCAACGTAGAATCTAGCACAAACTTACTTCACCACCTCCATAGGAGGCAAAGTTTGTAAAACTGATTTGTGGGTGTGGTGAGGGGTGTATTTGTAGGCATTTTGAGGTTTGGGAAACTTTGCCCCTCCTGGTAGGAATGTATATCCCATACGTCACTAGCTCATGGACTCTTGCTAATTACATGAAAGAAACATAATATTACAAAAGTACTTGCCTTGTGTCTTGCCCCTTGCCCAATCCTTGTTGAATTCTTGTATAATTCTATTGTTAATGCCTCACTTATAAATTGTTCACTTTGAAAATGTGAACATATGCTATTGTTACAATGTACACTGCCCAGGCAATGCACCCCCTGTGCAATGCACCTCCCAAACTAGTGTGAAATATAAGCAGGCAGGACAGTCAGCTGAGTCCACTAAATTTAGTTGATTGCTAATCAAAGACAATTGGAAAGGCCAATTGGAAAGTTAGATTCTGGTCTGGTCAGGGTGAGTAAACAGAAAATAAAATCTGGAGGAGATTAAAACTATGGCATAAGACAGCTATAAATTTTAGAATAATAGCAAGTATTGATAAGGATTGAACATCACATGGCAATTAACAAAACATTAGAAGACATAGGATAACACTACAACAAATGTAGAAATAAATTAACAAACTGAAATCTTTTGCTCTATATAAATATACACATACCAAAGAGAGTTACAGGAGAGGGAAAAAAACACCAGATTGCAGTGAATAGTTTGCAGAATGACAGGGACTCTATTCACGTACCAAAGAGAGTTACAGGAGAGGAAAAAAATAGTTTGCAGAATGACAGGGACTCTATTCACGTACAAAAGAGAGTTACAGGAGAGGGAAAAAACCCACCAGATTGCAGTGAATAGTTTGCAGAATGACAGGGACTCTATTTGCGTACCAAAGAGAGTTACAGGAGAGGAAAAAAACACCAGATTGCAGTGAATAGTTTGCAGAATGACAGGGACTATATTCATGTACCAAAGAGAGTTACAGGAGAGGAAAAAACACACCAGATTACAGTGAATAGTTTGCTGAATAACAGGGACTCTATTCACATACCAAAAAGAGAGTTACAGGAGAGGGAAAAACACCAGATTGCAGTGAATAGTTTGCAGAATGACAGGGACTCTATTCATGTAACAAAGAGAGTTACAGGAGAGGGAAAAAACATCAGATTGCAGTGAGTAGTTTGCAGAATGACAGGGACTCTATTCACGTACCAAAGAGAGTTACAGGAGAGAGAAAAAAAAAACCAAATTGCAGTGAATAGTTTGCAGAATGACAGGGACTCTATTCACATACCAAAGAGAGTTACAGGAGAGGAAAAAACACACCAGATTGCAGTGAATAGTTTGCAGAATGACAGGGACTCTTTCTCACATACCAAAGAGAGTTACAGGAGAGGGAAAAAAACACCAGATTTCAGTGAATAGTTTGCAAAATGACAGGGACTCTATTCATGTACCAAAGAGAGTTACAGGAGAGGGAAAAAAACACCAGATTGCATTGAGTAGTTTGCAGAATGACAGGGACTCTATTCACGTACCAAAGAGAGTTACAGGAGAGGAAAAAAACACCAGATTGCAGTGAGTAGTTTGCAGAATGACAGGGACTCTATTCACGTACCAAAGAGAGTTACAGGAGAGAAATAAAACACCAGATTGCAGTGAATAGTTTGCAGAATGACAGGGACTCTATTCACGTACCAAAGAGAGTTACAGGAGAGGGAAAAACACACCAGATTGCAGTGAGTAGTTTGCAGAATGACAGGGAATCTATTCACGTACCAAAGAGAATTACATGAGAGGACAAAACACACCAGATTGCAGTGAATAGTTTGCAGAATGACAGGGACTCTATTCACGTACCAAAGAGAGTTACAGGAGAGGAAAAAACACACCAGATTGCAGTGAATAGTTTGCAGAATTACAGGGACTCTATTCACGTACCAAAGAGAGTTACAGGAGAGGAAATAACACACCAGATTACAGTGAATAGTTTGCAGAATGACAGGGACTCTATTCACGTACCTGAAAGCAGAAGAGAGAATAAGGTTAGCTTGATGTAGTGTGCATTTCTTCATCAGATGTCTATAGGCAGCATGTTGTCTTAATAAGCAGAACTGTGGTGAATACTGAGTAAAATTCTTGTATAATTCTATTGTCAATGCCTCACTTATAAATTGTTTACTTTGAAAATGTGAACATATGCTATTGTTACAATGTACACTGCCCAGGAAATGCACCCCCTGTGCAATGCACCTCCCAAACTATCTTACTGGAATCTATACCGTGGAATAGGAACACGGCCCTTCAAGTGTGACGGATAGTAGCATTGCCTCTGCCATGGACTTGAGAGAAGAAAGCGGCAGCAAAGCGAAGCTCGTCAACGCTGATTGCTTGTGGAGCTGTTAACATGAGTCAGCATGGTTTTGCAGAAAGACTCTCCCTGCATCTCCGGACTCTAACTTTCTTCCAGGCCCTCACTGAGAGACTGACAGGATTACTTAAAACTCCCGTTCCATGTTGAAGAGTACTACCCTCCATAAGAGACGAAACAAACTTCTGACACTTCTCTGCCAACCTCCTGGGATGAAAGGCAAAGAATGAATGGGGGATGAGGGAAGTGGGAGAAGTATTTAAGCCTTTGGCTGGGGTGTCTTTGCCTCCTCCTGGTGGCCAGGTGAATCCCCAAAAGTAATTAATGCAGCTGTGGACTCTTTCCATTTATGAAGAAAATTAGAAATAGTGCCGTATTCATGTATTTCTTTGAGGAGTTCCGGGACAGAGGTATCTGTTTGTAAGGGTGTATAGGATGTCATCCGCATAGAGCGCTTGTTTGTACTTGACGTCTTCTATCTTTATTCCGATAATGTTGGGATTATTACTAATTTTTTTTCCATTTATTTTCCATGTTAGAGACACCTTTGATACAATACAAAATCATCAAAAGTATAAGTTAAACAACAATGTCCATATCACAATTGTCGCTTGGATATGTATGGGTGGTTGATGGAATGATTGGCGTATTTGTAATAATCCTGCATTCAAATTATGTGTTATCTTACATTGATGTGGACGCCAAGATTGTTCAGTATCATGTTCATCGTAAATATTAATACTTGTGGAAAATAAAGATTTTTTTTTTTTAACAATAAAGAAAACAAAAAAGAAAAGGTAACGGTGGTCAAACAAATATAACCATAATGGGTACAAATATCAACTGTTAACATTTGGTATCAAAATGATAGCTTGTAATTAACTTTACGCATCTCCGTGTTTTGTTACAATATGTCATTTAACATGTGTGTTGTCTCCTGGTCAGTAATGTTGGCTTATATCTATACATACAATTATATCAAAATATTAAGCAGTTCTGCTATGCCTAGGTACATATCTATGTGGTCTGTTATCTGGTAATTAAGTTTTTCTAGGAAAAATGTGGAACGGACTTGGCGTTGCCATTCTTGAATTGATGGGATTGTCGTTTTCCAATGTCTGGGGATGACTTGTTTGGCACTATTTAATAGGATTGACAACGCCTTATTTTGTGTCTGTTAGTTTTGGAATGGGTTTATTTAACAATAAAATAGATGGGTCAAACTTGATAGTAGTGGAGAATTATGTGTTAATTTTGATCAGAACCTGAGACCAAAATGGGGTTATCATGGGGCATGACCACCAGATGTGTATTATCGTACCTGCTTCGCCACAACCTCTCCAACACCTGTCTGATATGCCTTGGAAGAGTTTTTTCAGTCTGTAGGGTAGAGCTTTCCAAACTTTTCATGTTATCGACACACTTTTTAGACCTACATCATTTTGCGACACAGTAATTCAGTTGTACTAGCAAACAGGAGGTTAAGCTGACTTGTTTTAAGAGATACGGACACATATATAATAACAAAATGTATTTACAAGTAACAGTATGTATGTGCAAGAATTAAAAAAAAGTTTAATAACACCAATTGATACTTACTATTTTAATGGGCTGTATGAGGTTGATGGGATGAACACAGTTTCTGAATATTTGGTGGAATATTAGCTAAAGACACTCACATTTCATCATCGAGCATTTTTAAGCTTCCACTTCCTATCCATAAATCAAGAGCAGGCACAGCAATGCACTACTGGGAGCTAGCTGCAAAAAAACCCCAAAAAACACTTTGACTTCTGACTTCAGCTCATCGTTTAAGCTGCCACCCTCAGAGCTCTGTGTGTCCGACTGACTACTGCCGCGCTGCAAACACACTGCTGTCCCACTCACTGACTACACATGCAGTCACAAGCCGATTGAGGAGACTACACGTGCAGTCAGGAGCCAATTTTCCCACCAAAGCCGCCAATGGGAAAAGTTTCAGTTCCCGCTGCGCTGTACCATTCGGTTAAGATGATCTGTGACCCACTAGGTATCAATCACGTGTTAACCACGTGATATGCGTAGCAGGCAGGGGGTGAGGAGATTAATATTTTATATATTATAGATGTTGTGCCACATGTGGGAGTATCTCCTGAGCATAAAGACTCAAAAATTGGTTTTGGTCTATATATATATATATATATATATATATATATATATTTGTTTATTGGGAGCTGAAAAGAGGACATGGCGAAGTTTAAAATATTGGAACCACTGGGAGAATAAACCGTGTCTGAGTACAAGCAATTGTTCTCTATCTTTATTTCCGTTCAGTATCGTAAAATATGGTATGACATCTCTAAGCAATGGTGTTTTGTTAAACTTAAAGGGACAATGAAGACAAATGTTTTCTTTTGTGATTCAGATAGAGCATGAAATTTTAAGCAACTTTCTAATTTACTCCTATTATTAAATTTTCTTCATTCTCTAAGCATTTTTATTTGAAATGCAAGAAAGTTTAGATGCCGGCCCATTTTTGGTGAACAACCTGGGTTGTCCTTGCTGATTGGTGGATAAATTCATCCACCAATAAAAAAGTGCTGCCCAGAGTTCTGAACGAAAAAAAAAAAGCTTAGATGCCTTCTTTTTTAAATAAAGATAGCAAGAGAGCGAAGAAAAATTGATAATAGGAGTAAATTAGAAAGTTGCTTAAATTGCATGCTCTATCGGAATCACAAAAGAAAATTTTTGGGTTCAGTGTCCCTTTAATGTTGGCCCTGAAGGGGAGAGATGTATCTGAGAGAATGGGGGTTAAGGGATTGTAGAGAGTGGTTGTTCGGATTTGATGGAGAGATTCCAAATCCTATATATCCCACTTATTATTGGGTATGAATCAGTAACCTTAGGCCATTTGGATCTGTGTAGCCAGCAGTTTCCTCCTGAGTCTCCTGGAGCAGCCCATGTTGCAATGAAACCCATTCCTTGGTGTGGGTGTAGCGAAACCAATCAACTATTCTTTGTAAGATCGCTGCCTTTCTATATTTGGCTATGTTAGGGACCCAAGCCCTCCGCTTTCTTTCGGGCGGTAATGGGTGGTTTTAGCTATTTCAGGGTGTTTGTTTGTCCAGAAATATCTATTTAGATTCTTTTGGAGGTTTGATATATACTGTATGTCTGAGGTAGTGGAATTGGGAGGGTGTTTAAGAGGTATAGGATATGTGAGAGAATTGTTATTTTTACGGCTGATATGCGGCCCAACCAGGATAGGGATTTATGCTTCCATTTTGTCAGTTCTAGATTAGTTTCTGACATTAACTTAACATAATTATGTTTTTAGAGGGTGTTTCTATTTGCTGATAAAAAGATTCCTAGATACCTCAGTGAATCCTGTTGTATAGCCAAAGAATAATTGCAATGTAACTATTGCATTGTCTCTTTGTATACCTCAATACCTAAAAGTTCAGATTTGGAGTGGTTTATAGAAAAAATTGAAAAGTGACCATATGTTGACAAGGAATTTAAGATAATGGGAATTGTAGTACGTGGAAAGGTAATAGAAAAGAGGATGTCATCGGCGTAAAATTATATTTTGTATTGAATGTTCCTAATTGTAATACCTTTGATGTGTATATCATTTCTAATATGTGCAGCCAGGACGTCTATTGCTTAAGCAAATAGCAGTGGGGACAGGGGGCAACCCTGTCACGTGCCATTTCCTATTGAGAATTTTGGAGATATTGTGTTATTAAATTTAATGGCCGCGGAGGGATCTGTATTTAATGCAAAAACACGTTTGATAAATAATTGGCTAAATCCAAATTGGGACAGTGTTAAGCGTAAGAAGCACAAATCCAGCATGTCAAAGGCCTTTTCCGCGTCCATGGCCATGAGTAGTGCCTGTATATTCTCTTTTTTAGCATATTTAATGAGTTATATGATCTTATTGATGTTGTTGTGTGCTTCTCATCCTGGCACGAAACCAACTTGGTTTAGATCAATAAGCTGTGGTAGGAACTTGCTAATTCTGTTAGCTAATAGTTTAGCATATATTTTGATATCTAAATTTAGCAGTGAAATTGGGCAAAAGTTGGCCGGATTATCTGGCGATTTCCCGGGTTTGGGAAGGACTATAATTTTGGCCTCAAGCATAGCTGGAGGGCTGTGTACTCCACTATCTATTTGTTCAAATAGAGATAGTAGATGGGGAAATAGGGTGTTGCCGAATATTTTAAAGTATTTTGCTGAGAAACCGTCAGGTCCCGGACTTTTTCCTGATTTCAGGTTTTTGATTACTTCTAATAGTTCTTCTTTGGATATAGGTTGGTCTAGCTGATCTAACATTTCTTGTGATAACAACGGGAGTCTAGCCTCTTGTATATATTTTTGGCATTTTTCCATGAAGTTTCGTATTTGTTAGGTATGTTGTACAGTGTCTTATAATAATCCGTAAAAAATTGTGCAATTTTAGTGGTTTGGCCTTGCTTCCCATTCGGGTTGTTTAATTTGTGTATAAATGTGGATAGGTTTTTCTTTTTAAGTGTTCGAGCCAGAAGTTTACCTACTTTATTACTTTCTATAAAGAATTTTCTGTTTAAATGTAGGTTGTATTGTTGTGCTTGTTGGTGGAGTAAATCTTGTAAGGAAACTATTGTGTCTGTAAATTGGATAAGGATTTGTTCGTCTGTGGGGTTGAGTTTGTGCTGGTGTTCAAGCCTGGCTAATATAGTAGATAATTGTTTATAGTTTTCTTTTTTTTTGTTTTAGCATTTGAGATTTTAATTTAATGAAATGGCCCCTTACAAAGCATTTATGGGTTTCCCAGACAAGAAATGGACTTATATCAGGGGTGTTATACAATGCAAAAAATTATGTTAAAGATTCTGTAACTGCTTTCACTGTAGTTGGGTCTGATAGAAGTGCGCCGTCTAGATGCCAAAGGAAAGGTGAGTTTGGTTTAGTGGGCCATGAAAGAGTCAGAGTTATTGCAGAGTGATCAGACCAAGAGGTGTGGCTGATTTTGGAGTGTGTAACATATTGTAGCCCAGTCTGATCTGTTAAAAAAATAGTCTAGGCGTGAAAAAAAAGAAAAGTCTCGTGATGTTGGGTGTAGGTATCTCCATGTATCATGTAGATGAAGGTTCGAGAAGGATTGCCAGATGTATTCAAGGGTTTTTTGTGAAATATTGGAGGTTGAAGTGAATGAATCCATTAGGGGGTTAAAAGGAAGATTAACCCCTTAATGACCACAGCACTTTTCCATTTTCTGTCCATCTGGGACCAAAGGCTATTTTTACATTTTTGCTGTGTTTTTATTTAGCTGTAATTTTCCTCTTACTCATTTACTGTACCCACACATATTATATACTGTTTTTCTTGCCATTAAATGGTCTTTCTAATGATACCATTATTTTCATCATATCTTATAATTTACTATAAAAAAAGATAAAATATAAGGAAAAAAAACACACTTTTTCTAACTTTGCTTTTTTTGCAAGTTATAGGGCCATAAATACAAGTAGCACTTTGCTATTTCCAAACCACTTTTTTTCCAAAATTAGCGCTAGTTATATTGGAACATTGATATCTTTCAGGAATCCCTGAATATCCCTTGACATGTATATATATATATTTTTTAGAAGACATCCAAAAGTATTGATCTAGGCTCATTTTGGTATATTTCATGCCACCATTTCACCACCAAATGCGATCAAATAAAAAAAAATCGTTCACTTTTTTACAAACTTTACGCCTAGATTTAGAGTTTGGCGTTAGCCGTCAAAAGCAGCGTTAAGGGCTCCTAACGCTGCTTTTGGCTGCCCACTGGTATTTAGAGTCAGTCAGGAAAGGGTCTAACGCTCACTTCCAAGCCGCGACTTTTCCATACCGCAGATCCCCTTACGCCAATTGCGTATCCCAGTCTTGGCTGAAGTGAGCGGTAGACCCTCTACCGACAAGACTCCATCCGCAGGAAAAAGTCAGTAGTTAAGAGCTTTATGGGCTAACGCCAGTTTATAAAGCTCTTAACTACTGTGCTCTAAAGTACACTAACACCCATAAACTACCTATGTACCCCTAAACCGAGGCCCCCCACATCGCAAACACTCTAATACATTTTTTTAACCCCTAATCTGCCGACCGCACATCGATGCCACCTACATTATCCCTATGAACCCCTAATCTGCTGCCCCTAACATCGCCGACACCTACATAATATTTATTAACCCCTAATCTGCCCCCCCCAATGTCGCCACCACCTACCTACACTTATTAACCCCTAATCTGCCGACCGGACCTCGCCGCTACTCTAATAAATGTATTAACCCCTAAAGCTAAGTCTAACCCTAACACCCCCCTAAGTTAAATATAATTTTAATCTAACGAAATAAATTAAATATTATTAACTAAAGTCTTCTTATTTAAAGCTAAATACTTAATTGTAAAATAAACCCTAATATAGCTACAATATAACGAATAATTATATTGTAGCTATTTTAGAATTTATATTTATTTTCCAGGCAACTTTGTATTTGTTTTAACTAGGTACAATAGCTATTAAATAGTTATTTACTATTTAATAGCTACCTAGTTAAAAAAATTACAAAATTACCTGTAAAATAAATCCTAACCTAAGTTACAATTAAACCTAACACTACACTATCAATAAATAAATGAAATCAATTAACTACAAGTACCTACAATTAAATAAACTAAACTAAATTACAAAAACAAACACTAAATTACAAAAATAAAAAAAGATTACAAGAATTTTAAGCTAATTAAACCTACTCTAAGCCCCCTAATAAAATAACAAAGCCTCCCAAAATAAAAAAATTCCCTACCCTAATCTAAATTAAAAAAGTTAACAGCTCTATTACCTTACCAGCCCTTAAAAGGGCTTTTTGCAGGGCATGCCCCAAAGAAATCAGCTCTTTTGCCTGTAAATAAAAACACAATACCACACCCCAACATTACAATCCACCACCCACATATCCCTACTCTTCATCCTATCCGGGCAGAAGAGGACATACGGACCGGCAGACATCTTCATCCAAGCGGCATCTTCTATCTTCATCCATCCGGAGCGGAGCCATCTTCTTCCAGCCGACGCGGATCCATCCTTCTGCCACGATGCCTACTCGCCGAATGAAGGTTCCTTTAAATGACGTCATCCAAGATGGCTTCCCTCGATTTCCGATTGGCTGATAGGATTCTATCAGCCAATCGGAATTAAGGTAGGAAAAATCTGATTGGCTGATTGAATCAGCCAATCAGATTCAAGTTCAATCGGATCGGCTGATCCAATCAGCCAATCAGATTGAGTTTGCATTCTATTGGCTGTTCCGATCGCCTGGAAGAAGATGGCTCCGCTCCGGATGGATGAAGATAGAAGATGCCGCTTGGATGAAGATGTCTGCCGGTCCGGATGTCCTCTTCTGCCCGGATAGGATGAAGACTTCTGCCGCTCCGGATTTCTTCTTTTGGTCCATCGGTGCCGGCTGGGTGAACACGACTCAAGGTAGGGAGATCTTCAGGGGGGTAGTGTTAGGTTTATTTAAGGGGGGTTTGGGTTAGAGTAGGGTTATGTGGGTGGTGGGTTGTAATGTTGGGGGTGGCATTGTGTTTTTTTTTTACAGGCAAAAGAGATGATTTCTTTGGGGCATGCCCCGCAAAAAGCTCTTTTAAGGGCTGGTAAGGTAATAGAGCTGTTAACTTTTTTAATTTAGATTAGGGTAGGGAATTTTTTTATTTTGGGGGACTTTGTTATTTTATTAGGGGGCTTAGAGTAGGTGTAATTAGCTTAAAATTCTTGTAATCTTTTTTTTATTTTTTGTAATTTAGTGTTTATTTTTTTTGTAATTTAGTTTATTTAACTGTAGGTACTTGTAGTTAATTGATTTAATTTATTTATTGATAGTGTAGTGTTAGGTTTAATTGTAACTTAGGTTAGGATTTATTTTACAGGTAATTTTGTAATTATTTTAACTAGGTAGCTATTAAATAGTAAATAACTATTTAATAGCTATTGTACCTAGTTAAAATAAATACAAAGTTGCCTGTAAAATAAATATAAATTCTAAAATAGCTAAAAAAATAATTATTCGTTATATTGTAGCTATATTAGGGTTTATTTTACAGGTAAGTATTTAGCTTTAAATATGAAGACTTTAGTTAATAATATTTATTTTATTTCGTTAGATTAAAATTATATTTAACTTAGGGGGGGTGTTAGGGTTAGACTTAGCTTTAGGGGTTAATACATTTATTAGAGTAGCGGTGAGGTCCAGTCGGCAGATTAGGGGTTAATAAGTGTAGGTAAGGTAGCGGCGACGTTGGGGGGGGCAGATTAGGGGTTAATACTATTTATTATAGGGTTTGTGAGGGGGCAGTGCGGCTGTTTAGGGGTTAATACATTTATTATAGTGGCGGCGAGGTCCGGTCGGTAGATTAGGGGTTAATAAGTGTAGGTAGGTAGCGGCGACGTTGGGGGCAGCAGATTAGGGGTTAATAAATATAATATAGGTGTTGGGGATGTTAGGGGCAGCAGATTAGGGGTACATAGGTATAATGTAGGTTGCGGCGGTGTACGGAGCGGCAGATTAGGGGTTAATAGTATAATGCAGGTGTCAGCAATAGCGGGGGCGGCAGATTAGGGCTTAATAAGTGTAAGGTTAGGGGTGTTTAGACTCGGGGTTCATGTTAGGGTGTTAGGTGTAGACTTATAAAGTGTTTCCCCATAGGAAACAATGGGGCTGCGTTAGGAGCTTAACGCTGCTTTTTTGCAGGTGTTAAAAAAAAGCAGCGTTAGCTACGCGGGTCTTTACCGACAAAACTCTAAATCTAGCCGTTAGATTTCTCACTGAAATTATTTACAAACAGCTTGTGCAATTATGGCATAAATGGTTGTAAATTCTTCTCTGAGATCCCCTTTGTTCAGAAATAGCAGACATATATGGCTTTGGCGTTACTTTTTGGTAATTAGAAGGCCGCTAAATGCCACTGCGCACCACACGTGTATTATGCCCAGCAGTGAAGGGGTTAATTAGGGAGCCTGTAGGGCTCAAGCTTAAGTGTAGTGTAGTAGACAACCCAAAGTATTGATCTAGGCCCATTTTGGTATATTTCATGCCATCATTTCATCGCCAAATGCGATCAAATAAAAAAAGTTAAATTTTTTACAAACAGCTTGTGCAATTATGGCACAAATGGTTGTAAATGCTTCTCTGGGATCCCCTTTGTTCAGAAATAGCAGACATACTGTATATAGCTTTGGCATTGCTTTTTGGTAATTAGAAGACCGCTAAATGCCGCTGCGCATCACACGTGTATTATGGCTAGCAGTGAAGGGGTTAATTAGGTAGCTTGTAGGGAGCTTGCAGGGTTAATTTTAGCTTTAGTGTAGAGATCAGCCTCACACTTGACACATCAGACCCCCTGATCCCTCCCAAACAGCTCTCTTCCCTCCCCCACAATTGTCCCCTCCATCTTAAGTACTGGCAGAAAGTCTGCCAGTACTAAAATAAAAGGCATATACATTTTTTTAATGAGCATATTTACATATGCTGCTGTGTAGGATCCCCCCTTAGCCCCCAACCTCCCTGATCCCTCCCAAACAGCTCTCTAACCCTCCCCCTCTACATTAATGAGCACCATCTTGGGTACTGGCAGCTGACATTACCCAGTTTAGAATAAAATTGTGTTTTTTTGGGGGTCCCCTTTTCTGTAGTGTAGCTCCCCCCCCAAAGACCAACCCTCCACCCCCTCCAAGTACCCTGAGGTATAATTTATTGCAAACTCCCACCCCCCTGTCTCCCACTTCTTAAGAAAAAATTTTCTGTAGTGTAGCGGTTCCCACCCGCTCCCGCCTCATGTACGCCCCTGTCAATCCCGCCCACAATCCCGCCCCCCTCCACATCACAGGGCCCATCAATGGCTGCCCGCCTCTCATACCGGCTCCCACCCGCCGATAACGGCTATCGATGTCTGGTGCGGAGAGGGCCACAGAGTGGCTCTCTCTGCATCGGATGGCCAAGGAGGGTTATTGCAGGATGCCTCGATATCGAGGCATCACTGCAATAACCGGAAAGAGGCTGGAAGCGATCAGGATCGCTTCCACCACTTTCCAAGACCGACAACGTATGCCATACGTCCTCAGGCATTAACTGTATTTTTGTTTGAGGACGTACAGCGTACATCGTTGGTCATTGAGAGATTAAGGTCTCCATCTATAATAATGATTCCTTTAGCGAAATCAAGAATTTTTTTGTGTAGTGTTTTGATTTTTGTTTGTTTGTGTTGGTGCGTATATATTAAGAATAATTACTAAGCTGCCATAAAGACCAACCTGTATAGCCAAATATCTACCTTCTTTATCCTTGTCGACTTTTTGTTCCAGAAAAGGGACCCCTTTTATTTTATCAATATGCTAACTCCATTTTGTCTTGAGTTGTATGAGGGGTGGTATACATGGAATTAAAGTATCTGGGTTCTTTACTTGACCTGAAGTGGATCTCTTGGAGTAAGAATATATCAGCATTTTTGTGGCTTAAGGTATCTTATTGATGCAGTGTTTCCTTTAACCCCTTAAGGACAAGGCCATTTTTCAATTTCTTTCCCTTAAGGACCAGGGCTATTTTTACATTTCTGCAGTGTTTGTGTTTAGCTGTAACCACAGAATGTTTACATATTCTTTGCTTTTTTTTGCAAGTTATAGGGCAATAAATACAAGTAGCACTTTGCTATTTCCAAACCATTTTTTGTTTCAAAATTAGTGAGTTACATTGGAACACTGATATCTGTCAGGAATCCCTGAATATCCTTTGACATGTATATATTCTTTTTTAGTAGACAACCCAAAGTATTGATCTAGGCCCATTTTGGTATATTTCATGCCACCATTTCACTGCCAAATGCGATCAAATAAAATAAATCGTTCACTTTTTCAGAAACTTTAGGTTTCTCACTGAAATTATTTACAAATAGCTTGTTCAATTATGGCACAAATGGTTTTAAATGCTTCTCTGAGATCCCCTTTGTTCAGAAATAGCAGACATATATGGCTTTGGCATTGCTTTATGGTAATTACAAGGCCGCTAAATGCCACTGCGCACCACACTTGTATTATGCCCAGCAGTGACGGGGTTAAAGAGGTAGCTTGTAGGGTTAATTTTAGCTTTAGTGTAGAGATCAGCCTCCCACCTGACACATCACAACCCCTGATCCCTTCCAAACAGCTCTCTTCCCTCCCCCATACAAAAATTGTCCCTGCCATCTTAAGTACTGGCAGAAAGTCTGCCAGTACTAAAATAAGTTGTTTTTTTTATTATTATTAAAAAAAAATATCATATTTTGCTATGTAGGATCCCCCCCTTAGCCCCCAACCTCCCTGATCCCCTCCAAAGAGCTGTCTAACCCTCCCCCCACCATTTTCGGTACTGGCCGCTGTCTGCCAGTACCCACTTTGTAATAAAATTTGATTTTTTTTTAAAAAACCCTCACTTTTTCTGTAGTGTAGCTTCCCACCTCCCTCTCCCCGATTGTTTTTAAAAAATGAAATTTATGCTTACCTGATAAATTTATTTCTTTTACGATGTACCAAGTCCACGGTTTCATCCTTACTTGTGGGATATTATCCTTCCCTACAGGAAGTGGCAAAGAGCACCTACAGCAGAGCTGTCTATATAGCTCCTCCCTTGACTCCACCCCCCAGTCATTCGACCGAAGGCTTAGGAAGAAAAAGGAGAAACTAAAAGGTGCAGAGGTGACTGAAGTTTTAAACAAAAAATTACAATCTGTCTTGAATAGACAGGGCGGGCCGTTAACTCGGTACATCGTAAAAGAAATACATTTATCAGGTAAGCATAAATTTTGTTTTCTTTTACAAGATGTACTGAGTCCACGGTTTCATCCTTACTTGTGGGATATCAATACCAAATCTTTAGGACACGGATGAAAGGGAGGGGCAAGACAGGAACCTAAACGGAAGGCACCACTGCTTGAGAACCTTTCTCCCAAAAATAGCCTCCGAAGAAGCAAAAGTATCAAATTTGTAAAATGTATGAAGGGAAGACCATGTCGCGGCCTTACAAATCTGTTCAACAAAGGCCTCATTTTTAAAAGCCCATGTGGAAGCCACCGCTCTAGTAGAATGAACAGTAATTCTTTCAGGAGGCTGCTGTCCAGCAGTTTCGTATGCCAAACTGATGATGCTTTTCAGCCAAAAAGAGAGAGAGGTAGCCGTAGCTTTTTGACCCCTACGCTTTCCAGAATAGATAACAAACAGAGAAGATGTTTGACGGAAATCCTTGGTCGCTTGCAAATAAAATTTCAAAGCCCGAACCACGTCCAAGTTATGTAATAGACGCTCCTTCTTAGAAGAAGGATTAGGACATAATGAAGGAACAACAATTTCCTGATTAATATTCTTGATTGAAACAACGTTTGGAAGAAAACCAGGTTTGGTACGCAATACCACCTTATCAGAATGGAAGATAAGATAAGGCGAATCGCATTGTAGCGCAGATAGCTCAGAAACTCTTCGAGTTGAAGAGATAGCAACTAAAAACAGAACTTTCCAAGATAAAAGCTTAATATCAATGGAATGAATGGGTTCAAACGGAACTCCTTGAAGAACTTTGAGAACTAAATTCAAACTCCATGGCGGAGCAACAGGTTTAAACACAGGCTTAATTCTAACCAAAGCCTGACAATACGACTGGAACATCTGCCAGACGTTTGTGCAGTAAGATTGACAAGGCAGAAATCTGTCCCTTTAAGGAACTAGCTGATAACCCCTTCTCCAATCCTTCTTGGAGAAAGGACAAAATCCTAATCTTACTCCATGAGTAGCCTTTGGATTCGCACCAATAAAAGATATTTACGCCATATCTTATGGTAAATTTACCTAGTGACAGGCTTACGGGCCTGAATCAAGGTATTAATGACCGAACCAGAGAATCTACGCTTAGATAAGATCAAGCGTTCAATCTCCAGGCAGTCAGCTGCAGAGAAACTAGATTTGGATGTTGGAATGGACCCTAAAAGAAGGTCCTGTCTCAGAGGCAGTTTCCACGGTGGCAGAGATGACATTTCCACCAGGTCTGCATACCAAGTCCTGCGTGGCCACGCAGGCGCTATCAATATTACCGAAGCCCTCTCCTGCTTGATTCTGGCATTCAGACGAGGAAGGAGAGGAAAAGGAGGAAAGATATAGGCCAGGTTGAATGACCATGGTACTGCTAGAGAGTCTATCAGTACTGCTTGAGGATCCCTTGACCTGGACCCGTAACAAGGAAGTTTGGCATTCCGACGAGATGCCATCAGATCCAATTCTGGTGTGTACCATTGATGAATCAATTGAGCAAACACCTCCGGATGGAGCTCCCACTCCCCCGGATGAAAAGTCTGACGACTTAGAAAATCCGCTTCCCAGTTCTCCACTCCTGGCATATATATTGCTGATAGATGGCAAGAGTGAGTCTCTGCCCATTGAATTATTTTGGAAACCTCCATCATCGCTAGAGAACTCTTTGTTCCCCCTTGATGATTGATATATGCTACAGTCGTGATGTTGTCCGACTGGAATCTGATGAACTTGGCCAAAGCCAGCTGAGGCCACGCCTGAAGCGCGTTGAATATCGCTCTCAGTTCTAGAATATTTCTTGGTAGTAGTGACTCCTCCTGAGTCCACACACCCTGAGCTTTCAGGGAATTCCAGACTGCCCCCCAGCCCAAGAGGCTGGCGTCCGTCGTCACTATGACCCATGCTGGCCTGCGGAAGCACATTCCCTGGGACAGATGATCCTGTGACAACCACCAAAGAAGAGAGTCTCTGGTGTCTAGATCCAGATTTATCCATGGAGATAAATCCGCATAATCCCCATTCCACTGTCGAAGCATGCTCAGTTGCAGTGGTCTGAGATGTAAGCGAGCAAACGGAACTATGTCCATTGCTGTCACCATTAATCCAATTACCTCCATACACTGAGCCACTGATGGCCGAGGAATGGAATGAAGTGCTCAGCAAGTGGTTAAAATCTTTGATTTTCTGACCTCCGTCAGAAAAATCTTCATGTCCACCAAGTCTATCAGAGTTCCTAGGAATGGAACTCTCCTTAGAGGAACAAGTGAACTCTTCTTTATGTTCACCTTCCACCCGTGAGTTCTGAGAAAGGACAACACGATGTCCGTGTGAGATTTGGCCAGAAGGTAAGTTGACGCCTGAATCAAAATATCGTCCAGATAAGGCGCCACTGCTATGCCCCGCAGTCTTAGAACTGCCAGAAGGGACCCTAGCAGCTTTGTGAAATTTCTGGGAGCTGTGGCCAACCCGAAAGGAAGGGCCACAAACTGGTAATGTTTGTCCAAGAAGGCGAACCTGAGGAACTGGTGATGATCTTTGTGGATAGGGATGTGAAGATACGCATCCTTCAAGTCCACATATTGACCCTCCTGTATCATTGGAAAAATTGTCCGAACAGTTTCCATCTTGAAGGATGGAACTCTGAGGAATTTGTTTAGAATTTTTAGATCTAAAATCGGCCTGAAAGTTCCCTCTTTTTTGGGAACCACGAACAGATTGGCGTAAAACCCCTGCCCCTGTTCTAGTTTTGGAACTGGGCAGATTACCCCCATGGTAGATAGGTCTTCTACACAGTGTAAGAACGCCTCTCTTTTTATCTGGTTTACAGACAAACGAGAAAGATGAAGTCTCCCCTTTGGAATTCTAGACGATACCCCTGGGTCACAATTTCTAGTGCCCAGGCATCCTGAATGTCTCTTGCCCAAGCCTGAGCGAAGAGAGAAAGTCTGCCCCCTACTAGATCCGGTCCCGGATCGGGGGCTGCCCCTTCATGCTGTCTTGGTAGCAGCAGCGGGCGTCTTGGCTTGTTTACCTTTATTCCAGGTCTGGTTAGGTCTCCAGACTGACTTGGATTGCGCAAAATTCCCCTCCTGCTTTGTGGCGGAGGCGGAAATAGAGGAACCACCCTTAAAGTTTCGAAAGGAACGAAAATTATTTTGTTTGGTCCTCATTTTAATCGTCTTGTCCTGAGGAAGGGCATGTTTAACTAGCCATGTGGGTTCATATCCCCATAAAAATGAAGCCATGTGTACCCCAATAATAAGTTAAAACAAAACGTTTGCCATCCAAAAACGTTATCTGTCACTCCATGTAAAAACGTTTGCCTATAAACATCAAACATAAGTGTCATATCCCAATATTTAGGTCCCAGTAATACCCTTTCTTATTAGGATTACTGCTTACCCTATCCCTCATGGGGATACTGTCAGTCGTTTCTGAAATAACACAGTCTCTTCAGAAAAATACAAATGACGGAACATACCTCAATGCTTGTAGCATGAAAACCGTTCCTCACACTGAAGTTTCTTAAGCACTCCTCAGCCATACTGTGGGAACTACTCTGGATCTTAGTTACTGCTGCTAAGATCATCAGTTTCCAGGCAGAAGTCTTCATTCATCTGCTGCCTGGGAAAAAATAGCACTCACCGGTACCATTTAAAATAAAAAAAGTCTTGCTTGAAGAAAATAAAAACTAACATTTTATCACCTCTTTCACTTTACCCTTCCTGCTTAGAGCCGGCAAAGAGAATGACTGGGGGGTGGAGTCAATGGAGGAGCTATATAGACAGCTCTGCTGTAGGTGCTCTTTGCCACTTCCTGTAGGGAAGGATAATATCCCACAAGTAAGGATGAAACTGTGGACTCGGTACATCTTGTAAAAGTAAGTATCCCACCCCTCCTCTGCCACCCACCATCCTCTCCCAGCACTCTCTCCAAGCACTTTGAGTTTTTATGTTGTGCTAGATCACGGGTGCGCGTGCACCCGACATCAAGATCTGCTGGCCGGAAGTTCCCCAGCGATGGGCTGCCCACCCGCCTCCCTGGCCCTCTCTGCATCAGTGTGCCAAAAAAGGTATTGTAATGATGCCTCAATATCGAGGCATCACGGCAATACCTTGAAAGCGGTTCGCTTCCAGCCGCTTGAAACCCTTAATGACGTACAGGGTATGTCGCTGGTCTTTAAAGACCAGTTTGTGCATCGTTAAGGGGATAAATCTATTAGAGTTGCTCTTCTTTTTTGTGAGGAGTTAAATCCTTTCACATTTTTGTGTGATCAGTTTGATAGATTCCTTATCTGAGGTATGCATGGTATTGGCCATAAAGTGAAGTATATCTGACAATTTGGATGGAGGTGTATACATAACAAAAAGAGACCATAAAACATAAATGACCATGAGAAGAAATTAAAACTTTACAAACATTTCAAACGTTATAAAAGTACAACACAATATAAACTGCGAATAAAAGTACAACACAATATAGTACAATTTGCATGTACAAACATATTCAAGGACATAGTCACAGCAGTAACGAGGGAGGAGGGGGATATTCGGGGGTTTTGTTGGGAGAGGGGGTAGTGGGCTTATAAACCTAATAGCCTTTGGTTAGCTATCTCCTAGTACAGCCGTGTCTAGTGGTTTATACCATTAGAGTCAAGATGAATTACAACTTTGTAATAACAGTTCTTTAACTTAAACTAACATCAAACTGCATCTTTACTTGCCATATTAACGCAAATAATAATATGCTGTAAATAGACTAGTCTTTACGGACCTGCTCATTGATCATTGTCTGATTACCGTCCATCATGAGATGGGCTAGATGGGTTTGAGGAGGATGAAAGTGTGTTACAAGTGGGAGATCTTTAAGTGTCCTTCTTGGCAGCACTAGATGATGGTAGCGTTATTCCTGTCTTTTTTAGAGGAATAGATTCCCAGCTCCGTTTTGATTTTTCTTGGGAGGATCTGACCCCGAAGGAGTTTGTGGAAGGGGTCAAAGGTTGATTTGGTGCTTACAGGCCTGGTGATTCGCAGAATGTGGTGATATAAATAATGTATATGTGATCTAAGCTGTTTTCTATGTATGGATCGGGCTAATAAATTTCCAGGTTTGTTTCCTCCCTCATAATATTGTTGCTTTATTGTCAACATTTTACGTTGATAGGCCTCCGGTTGGTGCTGTTTAAGGTCTGCTCTAGTTTGTGCTAAAGTCTTTACAATGTTTGCATCTAATGGGTTTTGTTTATGTTTGTCTTCTAAGGTTGTTATTGTGTTTAGGAGGGACGCGTGTTTTGCTCTGTATTGCTTGCGTAGTCTCGCTGTATGTTTGAGGAATTCTCCGTGCCTAACACGTTTGTGGGCTTCCCACTTATTTGTCAGGGATGTATGAGCTGGTTCATTATGTGTGAAGTAGTCAGTTAGTTATTTTTGCAATTCTGTCTTGATAAGGAGCCTGTCAAGGAGTGTGTCGTCTAGTCTCCAAATGTATGTTGTAGGAGGAATGTCAGGCCACTGTACCGCACAAGTGACAGGAGCATGATCCGACCATGCTATGGAGCCAATGTTGCATGTGCTGATCATGTCCAAAACCCCATGTGTCAGTAAAGACGTAGTCAATTAGGGAGTACTTATTACATGGAGGTGAGTTGCTGTGTGAATTTTTCTATGCTTAATAAGATCTGATTTCTGAATAAAACATTTCCCACAGTCAGAACAAGAAAATGCTTTTAATCCTGTGTGAATTTTTTTATGTCTAATAAGAGATGATTTCCGAGCAAAACGTTTCCCACAGTCAGAACATGAAAATGCTTTTTCTCCTGTATGAATTTTGTGATGGCTAAAAAGATGTGATGACTGAGTAAAACATTTCCCACAGTCACGACATGAAAATGCTTTTTCTCCTGTGTGAATTTTGTGGTGCTGAATAAGAGCCGATTTCCAAGCAAAACATTTCCCACAGTCAGGACATGAAAATACTTTTAATCTATTGTGAATTTTCTGGTGAGTAATAAGACCTGCTTTTCGAGTAAAATATTTCCCACAGTCACAACATGAAAATGCTTTTTCTTCTGTGTGAATTTTCTGATGAGTAAAAAGATCGGATTTCAAAGTAAAATATTTCCCACAGTCAGGAAATGAAAATGCTTTATCTCCTGTTTTTGGATTTTGGAGTCCATGACTAGGATTACTGCAGTTTATGAGTTCACCTGTTGATAAGAAATATAAGAGTAAAGTTATTTATAAATTGCATAATTATTTTCTTTTGAGAACATTTTAACTGTGTGACTGCTATAAGGGTACAAAACAGGCTATGACCCCTAGACCCTTTCCCAGCCTCCATGCTAAGGCTTAAGGGCAGTTTACTGGACACTATGGACTATTTTTAAGGATGCCTTTGCATTCCATATTTGTTAATCCTTACAATAAAAAAGGAAATTTATGCTTACCTGATAAATTGATTTCTTCTACGATACGACGAGTCCACGGATTAATCCTTACTTGTGGGATATTATCCTCCTGCTAACAGGAAGTGGCAAAGAGCACCACAGCAGAGCTGTATATATAGCTCCTCCCTTCCCTCCACCCCCAGTCATTCGACCAAAGGTTTTAGGAAGAGAAAGGAGAAGCTAAAAGGTGCCGAGGTGACTGAAGTTGTAAAAATAAAATATAATCTGTCTTAAAATGACAGGGAGGGCCGTGGACTCGTCGTATCGTATAAGAAATCAATTAATCAGGTAAGCATAAATTTCCTTTTCTTCTACAAGATACAACGAGTCCACAGATTCATCCTTACTTGTGGGATACAATACCAAAGCTACAGGAACCGGATGAACGGGAGGGACAAGACAGAGACCTAAACTGAAGGCACCACTGCTTGAACAACCTTTCTCCCAAAAACAGCCTCAGAAGAAGCAAAAGTATCAAATTTGTAAAATTTGGAAAAAGTATGAAGGGACAACCAAGTTGCAGCCTTACAAATCTGTTCAACAGAAGCATAGTTTTTAAAAGCCCATGAGGAAGCCACAGCTCTAGTAGAATGAGCCGTAATTCTGTCAGGAGGCTGCTGTCCAGCAGTCTCATATGTCAGGCGGATGATACTCCTCAGCCAAAAAGAAAGAGAGGTAGCCGTAGCTTTCAGACCCCTACGCTTTCCAGAATAAACAATGAATAATGAAGATGATTGGCGGAAATCCTTAGTCGCCTATAAGTAAAACTTCAAGGCACGGACCACGTCCAAGTTATGCAACAGACGTTCCTTCTTAGAAGAAGGATTAGGACACAAGGAAGGAACAACAATTTCCTAATTAATATTCTTATTTGAAACAACCTTAGGAAGAAATCCAGGTTTAGTACGCAAAACCACCTTATCAGAATGAAATATAAGATAAGGCGAATCACAATGTAGCGCTGAAAGCTCAGAAACTCTTCGAGCAGAAGAGATAGCAACCAAAAACAAAACTTTCCAAGATAACAACTTAATATCTATGGAATGCATGGGTTCAAACGGAACCCCTTGAAGAACATTAAGAACTAAATTCAGACTCCAAGGTGGAGCAATTGGTCTAAACACAGGCTTGATTCTGGTCAGAGCCTGACAAAAGGACTGAACGTCTGAAACATCTGCCAAACGTTTGCTTTGTCAATTTTACTGCACAGAGATCTGTCCCTTTAAGGAACTTGCTGGTAATCCTTTCTCCAATTCTTCTTGGAGAAAAGATAAAATCCTGGGAATCCTAACTCAACTCCATGAGTAGCCCTTGGATTCACACCAAAAAAGATATTTATACCATACCTTATGATAGATCTTTCTAGTGACAGGCTTACTTGCCTGTATCAAGGTATCAATGACCAAGTCAGAGAACCCATGCTTAGATAAAATCAAGCGTTCAATCTCCACGCAGTCAGTTGCAGAGAAACTAGATTTGGATGTTGGAAAGGTCCTTGGATGAGGTCCTGTCTGAAAGGAAGTTTCCACGGTGGCAGAGAGGACATGTCCACTAGATCTGCATACCAAGTCCTGCGTGGCCACGCAGGCGCTATCAGAATTACTGAAGCTCTCTCCTGTTCGATCCGAGCAATCACGCGAGGCAGGAGAGGAAACGGTGGAAACACATAAGCTAGGCTGAACAACCAAGGCACTGCCAGGGCATCTATCAGTTCGGCCTGAGGATCTCTCAACCTGGATCCGTAATGTGGAAGCTTGGCATTTTGTCGAGATGCCATCAGATCCAATTCCGGTCTGCCCCATTAACGAATCAATGATGCAACCACCACCGGATGGAGTTCCCACTCCCCCGGATGAAAAGTCTGACGACTTAGAAAATCCGCTTCCCAGTTCTCTACTCCTGGGATGTAGATTGCCGATACATGGCAAGAGTGGGCCTCCACCCATCGGATTATCTTTGATACTTCTATCATCGCTAAAGAACTCCTTGTTCCCCCCTGATGATTGATATACACCACAGTCGTGATATTGTCCGACTGGAATCTTATGAATTTGGATGAGGCCAACTGAGGCCACGCCTGAAGCGCATTGAATATTGCTCTCAGTTCCAGAATATTGATTGGAAGTAGAGACTCCACCTGAGTACAAACACCCTGAGCCTTCAGGGAATTCCAGACTGCACCCCAACCCCGAAGGCTGGCGTCCGTTGTCACTATAACCCAAGAGGGTCTGCGGAAACACGTCCCTTGGGACAGATGAACCAGCGACAACCACCAAAGAAGAGAGTCTCTGGTCTCTTGATCCAGATTTATCTAAGGAGATAAATTTGCATAGTCCCCATTCCACTGTCTGAGCATGCACAGCTGCAGTGGCCTGAGATGAAAGCGAGCAAACAGAATGATGTCCATTGCCGCTACCATTAATCCAATGACCTCCATACACTGAGCCACTGATGGACAAAGAATGGACTGAAGTGCTCGGCAAGTATCTAAAAGCTTTGATTTCCTGACCTCCGTCAGAAATATCTTCATATCTACAGAGTCTATCAGAGTTCCCAAGAAGGGAACCCTTGTCCGTGGAACTAGTGAACTCTTTTCTATGTTCACTTTCCAACCATGAGTTCTCAGGAAAGACAACACTGTGTCCATGTGAGATTTTGTCAGATGATAGGTTGACCCCTGAATCAGGATATCGTCCAGATAAGGCACCACTGCTATGCCCTGCGGTCTGAGAACCGCTAGAAGGGACCCTAGAACCTTTGTGAAGATTCTGGGTGCTGTGGCCAACCCGGAGGGAAGAGCCACGAACTGATAATGTTTGTCCAGAAAGGCAAACCTTAGGAACTGATGATGATCCTTGTGAATAGAAATATGAAGGTATGCATCCTTCAAGTCCACGGTAGTCATGTATTGACCCTCCTGGATCATTGGTAAGATTGTTCGTATAGTCTCCATCTTGAATGATGGAACTCTGAGAAACTTGTTCCGACACTTGAGATCTAAAATAGGTCTGAAAGTTCCCTCTTTTTTGGGAACCACAAAAAGGTTTGAGTAAAACCCTTGTCCCTGTTCCAGTATTGGAATGGGACAAATTACTCCCATAGTAGAAAGGTATTTTACACAGCGTAAGAATGCCTCTCTTTTTATATGGTCTACAGATAATCTTGAAAGATGAAATCTCCCTCTTGGGAGAAAATCCTTGAATTCCAGTTGATACCCGTGGGACACGATTTCCAGTGCCCAGGGGTCCTGAACGTCTCTTGCCCAAGCCTGAGCAAAGAAAGAAAGGCCGCCCCTTCATACGGTCTTTGGAGCTACAGCGGGCTTCTTGGGTTGTTAACTTTTATTCCAAGCCTGGTTGCTTTGGATTGAGCAAAATTCCCTTCCTGCTTTGTGGAGGAAGAGGAAGCAGAGGGTCCTCCTTTAAAGTTTCGAAAGGAACGAAAATTATTCTGTTTACCCCTCTTACTAGACTTATCCTGAGGCAGGGCATGACCTTTACCTCCAGTAATGTCAGAAATGATCTCCTTCAAATCAGGGCCGAATAGATTCTTACCCTTGAAGGGAATAGTTAAAAGCTTAGATTTTGACGACACATCAGCAGACCAGGATTTGAGCCATAACGCTCGACGCGCTAAAATGGCAAAACCTGCATTTTTCGCCGCTAATTTAGCCATTTGAAAAGCAGCATCAGTAATAAAAGAATTAGCTAGCTTGAGAGCCTTAATTCTATCCAAAATGTCATCTAATGGAGTCTCAACCTTCAGAGACTCTTCTAGAGCATCAAACCAATAAGTTGCTGCAGTAGAAACTGGAACAATGCAAGCTATTGGTTGTAAAAGGAAACCCTGATGAATAAACAATTTCTTTAGAAGACCTTCAAACTTTTTATCCATAGGGTCTTTAAAAGCACAACTGTCCTCAATAGGTATAGTTGTACGCTTAAATACTCTCTCTGTGCAAAGAAAATCACAAAGACAAGGGCGCCTCCTCGTGTGATACAGTTTGGACAAATGTAAAAAAAGGTGAATACAGATTTTATACTCACAAGTAAAGCAGCACTCTGTTGTGCTTATAGAGGCAGACTGGGGAGTCCCAGTTCACTGACCAAGGCAGTGCAACAAATCACTCCAGGGTAGATTTCAATCAAGCTCAGGCTCTCAGCGAAGAGTTAAAATACCATAGTTTAATGGTGCAGTAAAATACAATATAAAATGTCACAAATGTGACTGTAACAATGGATAAACAAGCAACTAGTTTCTCAGATCTCTGTCTGTTTCCTCAGGCTTCTATCCAAAGACTGAGAGCTCTGGCTTATAAATGCTAAATGACCACTCTAAGAGTGAAACATAACCACACCTATTCAGGTGTGGAAGTGAACCTGCCTCATCAGGTGTGTGAGTGCACACCTGTTTCAATCAGACCATAGTTAGAATACAATGATTAAAACCATTTCCAAATAATTCACATTATACTAAAAAACAAACAAGTACTGTACAAATTGGTTAATAAAGGATGTAAAAAACAACAACCATAGCCAAACATTATCTTATGGTGGATATCATGTCAGCATCATATGTTATAGGATATTATTATGGTATTCTAAAATAGTAACATTAAAAAATTGTTCCCCACCCTTTTAAAAAAAAAAAAAAAATATATATACACACACATACATATATAAAAGGTACATGATATTCTAATTCTTGGTGTTCATACCAAATGTCTTAGTATGTTGTCAGTTAGTCTAAATAAGTTAAAGTTTTATTAAAGCACCTATTGATGTTAACAGCCTTTGGTCAAATATGTATAAGCAAGATTTTCTATAGGAGTGAGCCCTTTATATTATGCAGGCCTTATTGAAACTATATATATATATATATATATATATATATATATATATATCCATATCTACATATATATATCCATACACATATACATATACATACATAAGTCTAATGTGCCTGGTGTTCCCAGGCAGTCTCCCATCCAGGTACTGACCAGGCCTGGCCCTGCTTAGCTTCCAAGATCAGACGGGATCAGGTACATTCAGGGAAGTGTGGTAATATCTTAATCTAAGCGATATGAAATGTATGTATTAAGCAATAGATAAGTATACTTAGTGAATATCTATTAACCTACTCTAATGTGTAAAAACGGGGTTGTAATACATTATGTTCAATATACAAAAATAAGATGGTATAGAAATACAGTAGTAACAATATTGTTTAATGTGTTGGAGATAATGTTGAGGTGTATATTGTGAGTGCAGACTTAACTAAAATGATACAATAAAAATAAAAATGTTCAGTGAACAGTGTATATGTTTTCTAATGTGCAGCATATATATTCAGAAATCCATAATAGTATGGGTGTATTACATGTATTAAACCGGTATATCCTATGTTGGTATAACAAACCCATATCTTGAAGTGGTATATATAGATATACACACACATACATGAACACACATATACGTATATACATACACACACACACACATATATATATATATATATATATATATACACATATATATATATATATATATATATATATACATACACACATACATACACACACATAAATATACATATACACACATACACACATACACATTGCATGTGCCCTAAATGATTGTGTTATATACCAATCATGACTATAATGTGATCAACCTTATGTGGTGTATGATACATATATGTGTGCTGTGATATATAAAAGTGAAGAAGAATAAATGTATGACTATAAAGTCAATATGTGTAGTATATAATATAAATTTGTACTGTGATATACAAAGAGGAGAAAAAATAAATGTATGACTATAAAGTCAATATGTGTAGTATATAATATAAATTTGTACTGTGATATACAAAGAGGAGAAAAATAGCTATAAAGTCAATATATACACCTCTGATAATACCTGTATAATATTAAATAACTATAGTGTTGCATGGAAAAAAATGATGACCCGATAATCCACAGCAAGATGTACAAAAATATTATATTCAAAAAGCAGACATATCTATGTTCTCATTCAATCCTGTGGGAAAGAGAGTACCAAATATATAGATCCAGTAGGTTTCCCTTTGACATAACTTTTTGAACCTATTAGTTGTACTTTTTGAACCTTGCTTGTATTGTATTCTCTCTAGAGGGGTTATGCAAAATTGACATTTATTACCACAATGATGTTGAACATGATGTCTTGATACACTATGTTTGAGTGAACCTTTCTCTATGTTTCTAAAGTGTTCTCCCCATCTGCTTCTGACTTTCCTTATGGTTATACCTAGGTATTGCATCCCACATTTACAGGTTAATAGGTATATGACATAGTTAGAGCTACAATCTAATCTATCCTTAAGTTCATATGTACATCCTGTGATAGAAGTGACACTAGTTGCCCCATGCGTGACATATTTACAAATGTTGCATCTTTTAATTCTACATTTAAAAGCTCCTTTTTGTTGGTGTCTATTGTTGGACAGACCTCCTATTCCTGATGTTCTTTTGGACATTATGATTTTGCTGGGGGCTATTTTCTGTTTAATGGTTGGGGCTCTCCGAAATGTAATGTTAAGGGAATCATCCAAAATCCCTTTTAAAATCGGATCTTTTTTAAGAAGGTACCAGTGTTTCTTAATTATTTTTGTAATGGCTTTATAGTTGGAGTTATAGTTGGTAATAAATGTAGTCTGCTTTTTGTTACTATTACATCTATTTAACCCATTATTAGGTAGCGGATTAAGAATTTCATTTCTATTTAGTTCTCTTGCCCTTCGGTAGCCTTCTTCTAAGAGCATTGGAGGGTACCCTTTTTCAAGAAATCTATTTTTTAAGATAAGGGATTGCTCATCATATGTCTCTAATAATGTGCAATTATGCCTAATCCGTCTAAACTGACTAAATGGAATATTTTCTTTCCAACTCTTTAGATGGTTCTAAATAAAATAACCCACAATAAAATAACCTAAGCTAACCATTGCCCTGAAAAGGGCATTTGTATGGGCATTGCCCTTAAAATGGCATTTAGCTCTTTTGCCATGCCCTGAAAAGGGCAATCAGCACTTTTATGAAAAGCCCAAACCCTAAGCTAGAATAAAAACACACCCAAAAAACCTAACACTAACCCCCGACGATCCACTTACAGTTATTGAAGTCCAGCTTGAAGGATCCATCCAGCCGGCGAAGTCCTCATCCAGGCGGCAATAAGTCTTCATCCAGGCGGCATCTTCTATCTTCATCCATCCGGCGCAGAGCGGGTCCATCCTGAAGACATCTGTTGTGGAGCATCCTCTTCATACGGTCGCCGCCGTACACTGGAACTTCAATGCAAGTGACATAATAAAAGATGACGTCCCTTGCATTCCTATTGGCTGAAAGATTTCTATCAGCCAATAGGAATTAAAGCTGCTAAAATCCTATTGGCTGTTCCGTGCCGGATGGATGAAGATAGAAGATGCCGCCTGGATGAAGACTTCTTGCAGCTTAGATGAGGACTTTGCCGGATGGATGGATCCTTCAAGCGGGACTTCAATAACTAAGTGGATCGTCGGGGGTTAGTATTAGGTTTTTAAAGGGTTTTTATTTTAGCTTAGGGTTTGGGCTTTTCATAAAAGTGCTGATTGCCCTTTTCAGGGCATGGGAAAAAGAGCTAAATGCCCTTTTAGCTTAGGTTATTTTAAATAGTTATTTTATTTGGGGAGTGGTGGGTTTTACTGTTGGGGGGTTGTTTGTATTTTTTTTTACAGGTTAAAGAGCTGATATCTTTGGGGCAATGCCCATCAAAATGCCCTTTTAAGGGCTATTGGCAGTTTAGTGTAGGCTAGGGTTTTTTTTTATTTGGGGGTGGGGGGGGATTTTGATAGGGCTATTAGATTAGGTGTAATTAGTTTAAATATTTCCTAATTTATTTTTGATCATTTTATTTTTGATCATTTTGTTTGTTATTTTTTGTAATTTATTAATTTTAGTAATTTTAGAGTTTTTTTGTTGTTGTAATGTTAGGTTTTAGTGTAAGGCAAGTTTTATTTCACAGGTAAGTTTGTATTTATTTTAAACTAGATAGTTAATACATGGTTAATAACTATTTACTAACTAGTATACCTAGTTAAAATAAATACAAACTTACCTGTGAAAAAAATTAAAACCTAAGCTAGCTACAATATAACTATTAGTTATATTGTAGCTAGCTTAGGTTTTATTTTACAGGTAAGAATTTATTTTAAAGTAGTCATTATTTAGCTGAATTTAAATTATTAAGTTAGGGGGTGTTAGGCTTAGGGCTACGTTAGGGTTAGGTTTAGGGGTTAATATATTTATTTAGTGGTAGTGATGTGGGAGGCCAGAGGTTTAGGGGTTAATAACTTTAGTATAGTGGCGACGACATCGGGAGTGGCAGATTAGGGGTTAATAAATGTTTGTAGGTGGCGGTGATGTTAGGGGCGGCAGATTAGGGGTTAATAACATGTATGTAGGTGGCGGCGATGTTAGGGGCAGCAGATTAGGGGTGTTTAGACATCAATGGGGCTGCATTATGGAGCGTTTCATTCCGAGATCGCAGGTATTAGGCTTCTTTCTTGCCAGCTCTCCCCATTGATGTCTATGGGGAAAGCGTGCACGAGCATGTAACAGCAGCGCTTGATTTTGGTGCGTTATGGAGCTCAACACCACCATAACGCCCGTACAAGCCTGCTTTTTAAAAACAAGTAATACCAGCACTATAGGGGGTGAAATAACTGAGCTTTTGTTGCGGTCGTTAAAATCCCTATAGCGCTCAAAACTCGTAATCTAGATAACCGTTTGCCTGGCAGGGGGATTATTAGCATCAGGAACTGGAAGGAGGCATGGGAAGCTTCCCTGCGACATCCAGTGTCTAACTTCCACCAACACTCTCACTAAGAGAATTACATGGCTATTAAACTCACCCCATTCCTTTCTTGCAGGAAACAATCCATTAAGGGACAAAAAAATTAGTCTTCAGCAGAGCACCAATCACTTCAATCCTCATAGTAGACGAAGCAAATAATTACTGGGAGGGTAGGGGAAGTGGGAGGGATATTTAATGCTTAGATTGGGTTGTCTTTGCCTCCTCCTGGTGGCCTGGGAATGTATTTCCCATAGGTCATTAATGTTTTTGTGGACCATCATTGCTATTAGAAGGAAATACAAAAAACAAACATTCTCATATGTACAGAACATTGGAATGTGAAATATTTACAGTAAATACATAGTTAACAAATGAATATTACATAAATATGTTTTATGTGTTTTCATCTACTTAAAGGGACATAATACTTCATATGCTAAATCACTTTAAAGTGATGCAGCATAACTATAAAAAAGCTGACATGAAAATAATCTCCTGAACATCTCTATGTAAAAAAAGGAAGATATTTTAACTCAAAATTTCTTCAGTTCACCAGCATAAGTGCTGTGTAACAGTAACAGTAATACTTCAATCAGCATCAGCAGTGCTGAGGTAATGCCTTGCCTTTGCTGTGATCTCATGATAATTCACTGAAATCTCATGAGATTTCATAGAACTTACTTAAACTGAATAGGACAATAACATGACTGTGCCTGCACATGACAGATGCACACTCCCTAGCTTGTCCTGGGACAAGAATCCTGACTGGCTGCTTAAAGTCTCTTCACAGTTTTATAGAAATTTGAGGTAAAATATGTTCAGGTTATATTTTCTAGTCAACTTTTCACAGCTATGCTGCATCAATTTCAAGTGCTTCAACATTTGGGTATTATGTCCCTTTAATGACAAAAGGCTCTAATGCACATATACAGGTAGCCCTCAGTTTACGCCGAGGTTAGGTTCCAGAAGGAATGGTTGTAAATCGAAACCGTTGTAAATTGAAACCCAGTTTATAAAGTAAGTCAATGGGAAGTGAGGGAGTTGGATTCCAGGCCCCTCTCAAAATTGTCATAATTAACACCTAATACATTATTTTTAAAGCTTTGAAATGAAGACTTTAAATGCTAAACAGCATTATAAACCTAATTAAATATTCACACAACAGACTATCATCAAACTAAGTTTAATGAACAAAAACATTTTTTTTACTTGCATTTTTCTGCAAACAGTTCTCTGCAATGTTAGCATGTTAGATAATATTGGGTCTGCACCTTTCTATGCATTTCAATCTGGAGTGATTAATAGGCAGTTAGGCACCCTCACCTCAAGCAGCTGGACAGGAAGATAATAGGGAAGTGGCTGCTAGATCTTGTTCCTTTGAAAGCTGCTCGATAGCTAATGTCTGCTAAACTTACATAACTTTGCTGCAACACAAGCGGACAGCTCCACCTACTGGCTATTTTAATTAGTGCACTGCTTTTCAATAGCAGTCACATGACTGAAAAAAAAAGGTTGTTATTCTGAAACAGCGCAAATTGAACGGCGTAAACCGAGATATATATAAAAAAACACACACACACACATATATATATAAATAAATACACATACATATGTACACAATGTCTATATACAAAAATATACATCATTAGACATGTATATGCATGTATCTCAATGTTAAAGCCCTTTGGCGGCTTTTTTTTTTTATCTCTAACTCCCGAGATCTCATATCTTTGAGCCCTTATAACTTTTGTGTGCAATATATATATATATTTTTTGGGAATAACATTTTTTATTGAGGTTGATAGACAATGTGACCACAAATAACCAGTTTACATGTAGAAACAAAAAAGTTAGGTAATTATTTCAGTTATCAAAAGGTGACAACAACATATTTATAAATTAATGTTCTATGTTGTCTAAACAAAAATGAGTAATAGATAACTCAAGATAAGTAAACTGTATGTAGGTATTTGATACCTCTTTTTCTGCAAACCATATACCAAGGATAAAGGATCATAGTATGGTGTATGTATTTATATAGCCTATGAGAGGGTCATATGTCATACAGAGGGCTCTATGAGTTAGATTAGCTAGTTATCTATGAAAGGAAAAGAGGCACAGAGTAGATGGTGAGATGAGATAGAGAGCACACCTTCACGCATGAGTAGGTAGCAATATGGTTTGAGTAATAATTGGGAAGAGCAGCGGTCAAGAGCCGCTTTAAGTAATTATGGGAGGGGGAAAGGAGGGGCGGCATGTCCGGAGAGTTAATAGTATAAGAGCATTATTATTATGCAGCTTAACAGAAGAGGGGTTACACTTGGCCTCATAAGAGGGAAAATATGTGGGCTAATAGATATTTAGTAGACTCACCGCATTTAAATCTAGGGTAATAGGTAAAGATCCCGTAATTATTTATTGTGTGAGATGTATAACAAGGATATGCGTTCAGGTTATTGTAGAAGAGGAGACCTGTATACAAATTGAGGTGCCCTATGGTGGAATATGGGTTTTATGTAAGACTGGGGAGTAAGCTAACTTGCAATCTGAGCTATTGGGTGGGGGAAGGTGCTGTTCGCTGTACAGTGTTAGCTATGTCTAGCTGGATGAAGAAGGATAGTTTGTAAACTACTTAGGTACTATGTTATTAAGAGGGGGGATAGAGCTAGTCTCTTGTCGTTGGAGCTGTAATATGATGTCTGTAAAATCCAGGGGAAAATATTATTAGGGTGGATTATGCCTATGTGTAATAAGATGTATGAGGAACCTAGGTAATATACTAAGTTCACAGCTAAATCATGTCTACAGCTACACTCCTGACAACTGTAGCATAGCATTTGACACCAGCAAGGTACTTTTCTAACTAATCAAAGAACAGCAACAGTATGAAAATCCGTAAGGTGCGACTAAACCCCTAATAACTATAGCATAGTAGTTTACATCAGAAAGGTGCTCTTCCAACCAGTATAAGAACGGCAACAGTATGACAATCAGCAAGATAGGGCTAAATCCCTAAAAACTTTATTGTAACATTTGCCACCAGCAAGGTACTCTTCCGCCTAATATGAAAAAAGCAACAGTAGAAGAATCAGTAAGGTACTACTAAACCCCTAATAACTTTAGCGTAGCGATTAACACCAGTAAGGTGTTCTTCCAACTGATATAAAAACAGTAACAGTATGAAAATCAATAAGGTAAGGCTAAACCCCTAAGAGCTTAAGCCTAACATTTACCACCAGCAAGGTACTCTTCTAATTGATATACAAACAGGAACAGTGTGAACATGGGGGGAACTTATTAGGGCACTGTCATTGTCCCACACACAACCTTCTTCAATATTGGATCTTCAGTATAAGTGTCTTAAAAAAAGAGAGTATTAAATAGAAAGTTTAGCTGTAGGTCCCAATGGATGGTCTCAGAGAGAGAGTGTCTAAACAGCCCGCTGAAATATGTGCTTGGCTGAAAGATCCCTCTGAATATAACACCTAGTGCTGCTAGCCGACTCCTCTTCTGGAGCAGATGGGAGGCTTGTATTGATAGGAATCGGCTTCTTGAGGAGACACAGTGAACTGGGAGACCCTAAGCCCCTTGAGCCGTGGATAGACTGCGCAAGCAGCAGATGAGAGCCAAATTTCAGTGTCTGATACTTGTGTTGGTCTCCGGAGCGGACTAGGTGGTGTATGTTGTCGGGTAGTTTTGAGAAGGGAAGGCATGCTTTGTTTCCCGCAAAGCCATCTGCTGCCGATACCATCCAGCCAGCCCGAGTGGATTCCATAGGTTATTGAGGGGTCCCGGTAGTGCCATTTGTTGTAGTTACGGGCTGAGGTCTGCTTTTCCATGTCACCGTCGGAAGAGTGCTTTTTAGTGATCGACGATCTGCCCTCCTCCCCTAAGGCCGGCCGCATGCTCCGGGTTGGGAAAAGTAGAGCCAACAGGAGAGTTTTGCAATTGTATCAGGTCATGAGTATGGGCCCTATTCTTAGGCTGTGCATGTCTTTCAGCAGACTCCTTTGTCTCCGCCATGTTTGGAGTAAGTATATCCTCGTGCTCAGAGCGTAACACAGTGTGTAGGCTATGAAATTGACGTGACATCTTTGTTTCAAGGGCTGCCAAGAGGGCCAACACTGCACTGTCATAGTTGTGGTAAGTAGCGTGTCTGGAGATGGTAGTATGATCTCTGCGTGCTTAATTGCGTGGAGGGGTGTTAGAAAGTAGCCTTCAAGCGGTGCATGGAGAGGACTAGCCATCTGGCTCAGAGGCTCCCAAAGATACAATATAGGTGTCGTTCGGTGCAGAAAAATTAACCCAGTAAAATGTGGTATGAATCAACATTGGATGGTGTGAAATAAGTTTATTTAGCCCTTAAGTGTAGAGCTCTCATAGAAGTGGCCATCTTAGATGCTGGTCAGGACACGCCCCCTGCAATATTTTTTTTTAATTGTTTTTATTAGACAGTGTTATTATAAGTGTAACTGTACTTTGTAATGTATTTTTGAAGTGTTTTGTGCAACATTTTATTTTTGCCAAACAGTTCAGTTAACCAGAGCTCTGAAATCATGGTAATGATTCTAGCGTAAATTACGATTGTGCTCACGGGATCGCGTTTGCTTTCAACTTGTATTACGAGCGGTAAGCCTGATGAGTGCAAACATTCGCGATATACTCCTTATCTCTATGGAGCAAACAATTGTGCTCAACTTGTAATCTAGCCCCAAATATTTTCAATATTTGTTGCTCAAATTATCATTTAATCAAGTAATGTTACATTATGCAATTACTTTGTCCAATGGATAGCTTAAAGGGACAGTATACAAACATTTTCATATAATTGCATGTAATAGACACTACTATAAAGAAGAATATGCACAGATACTGATTTAACAATCCAGTATAAAACCTTTTAAAAACTTACTTAGAAGCTCCAAGTTTAGCAATGTTAATGAGGTTAGGCTGGGACACCCAGTAAAAGAGACTTGGAAAACATGAAGAGAAGATATCCCCACCCTCCCTTGCATATGAAAAGGCAGATTAAACAAACAGGAGCCACAGGAATCTGTAGACATCAGTATACATCTACAATTTTTGGGCTTGGTTAGAAGTCTGAAAATCAGAACAATGTTATTAAAAAATAAGCAAAACTACACATTTTTACAAAAACACTCCCAGATGGGCTATAGAAATTGATCATCTACAAAACATTTATGCAAAGAAATGCCCCTTTAATACAAACACCCCTGTGCCTAGTGGGGCATATGATCTGTATCCCTCAGTCACTACACACACGTGAACTCACCAGTACTAATATTGTCACTGATTTCCTGCTTCACAGCTTCCAGCTGACAATTGAGATTCAAAACATATGTTTGTTCAGCATTGAGTGTGTCTTCAGTCTTAACATCACCTGCATAGATCATATAAATGACCATATTTTAGCTTTTTAGCACTACACAAGGAATGTACAATCACCTGTACCTTGTGTCTCTCAGACACATCTAACGTGTACTCCTCTGTGCCCTGAATCCCTCAGACACATCACACACTTACCTGTGCCCTATGTCCCACAAACATATCACACATGTACACTCACATGTGCCGTGCATCCCTCGGGCATATCACACACACGTACACTCACCTGTGCCCTGTGTCCCACAAGCATGTCACACACATACACAAATGTGCCCTGCGTCATTCAGACACATCACACAGGTACACTCACCTGTGCCCTGCGTCCCTCAGACACATCCCACACGTACACTCACAAATCAGCACTTTAAGAATTAAAACTTCACATTTATTAAGGTTCCATTAAAAATGCAAGACAGCCTGGTGTTACCCTGACGCATTTCATGTCCCTCAGGCACTTAATCATAGGGATCAATGCAGAACTAGTATTGCTACAGCCCCTATTTCTGAAATGAGAACAATACAGCACTAGTATTCCAACAGCCCCTATACCTGACATGGTGACAACACAGCACTAATATTCCTACAATCCCTATACCCGATATGGGGACAATACAGCACTAGTATTCCAACAGCCCCTGTACCTTACAGGAAGAGGATTCACAGTAGGGATGCCTGTAAACGTTTAAGTACTGCCAGCAGGGATTCAGGTTTATGAATTGGTGAGCTACCAGTGGTGGTTAGAGGAGAGGAGATCTGTCTTTGTACAAAGTGTGGGGCAGCAGGAGGAAAGATAAACTACAGCAGTTTCAGGAAATGGGGAAACTTGCTCAGTTGTAAGAGGTTAGAAAACACCGGTCCTTAGATGCTATACACACTGGCTCTATAGTTACTGATAGGAAAACACACTGCAGGTGGAGAGGCTGGAGTAGGAGGTGCAACACAGAGTAGCGAGTATCCCCAGGATCCTCACTGAACAGCGGTCCTGCTGTTTTGTTACTGCCGTGGAAGTAAAACCTCATGCTTTGCTTAAGGATTTATCTATCTAGCAGCATCCAGAACCAGGAGAGGTTTAGGCTAAGCAAATCCTGTTGACAACTGAGAGGACAGGTCAGGAATAATCTGAAGAGAGGAGTTAAGAAATCAGCAAGCAGATTCTCAGAATGTTCTGCAGAACACACAAGTGAAGTCTGTATGCAATTAGCTTGGTAACAATCAAGCAAGGATATTTAGGCTAGGTGGGGTTATATGTGCAATGTGACATCATAGCTGGAAGAGTGGTGTAAAAGGTATATTACAAGTGGCTTTAAAGAGAACATAGCGCTGTGAGATTTATTTTATGCTCCAACAAAGTGCTACCAGAGCGCCTGCAGCTGATCAGATCACAACGATTATACTCTGGCAGATATAAATGACAGCAGCTGTATAGGGTTTTCCTGCTTCTGTGTTTTTATTTAATCAGGACTGATATAATCAAACACTAGAAATGTGACAACAGTCAGTGAGTATCAGGCTATATTGTACTGTGACACTCAGTGTGTGATTGAGGTGACACCCTGACTGGTGATATAATGTACAGCACTTACAGACAATATGCTATAAAAACCTGGCAATACCCCATAAACAGAAGACACGTCACACACGTGCACTTACCTTCATTGTCGATGTCACACATTTCCTGTGTTGGAGCTTCCAGCTGACACGTTACACTCTGATCTTCTGTTTTAACATCTACGTCAAAATTAATGTAATCTGTAAGAACATTTAATGCAGACAATATTTAATGGTTTAGGATTGTATTTCACCCAGAAGCAAATAGTGTTTAACATAGTAATGGGTACTTACTAATGTATTTACACTTAATATTCAGGGGATATATATAAAAATTAAGATGTTACGTTACATATTTAAAAAATATGGTAAATGTTTGAGTATGAAGCATATACACCCAAAACATATTTCAGAACATAAATGTACATATAATAATCTGCTGATTAAATAATGTTCCACTACTTTTACTACTTAAAAGGATAATTATATTGTAAAATACTATGCTATTATATTCCTATATTGGAGACACATTTATTAATGGTCAAAATTACTGAATTCACAATAACGGAAGAATTTTCAGAATATCATTTAATAAACTAGAGGGTGAGGAGAAGGGATAGAGAGGGCATATGTGTGTATCATTTACATAAACCAGAGGGAGTGAAGTGAAAAGAGGGCATATGTATCTACTATTCACATAAAGCAGAGGGGGAGAGAGAAGAGAGGGCATGTGTGTGTACTATTCACATTAAGCAGAGGGTGAGAGAGAAGAGAGGGCATGTGTATGTACTAATAACATAAAGCAGAGGGGGAAAGAGGGCATGTGTGTGTGCTGTTCACATAAAGCAGTGGGTGAGAGAGAAGAGAGGGCATGTGTATGTACTATTCACATAAAACAGAGGGTGAGAGAGAAGACAGGGCATGTGTGTGTGTGGTATTTGCATGAAATAGAAGGTGAGAGAGAAGTGAAGACACGGTATGTTTGTGTACCAAATAGATTGTATATTTGCAAACTGTCTGTACGGAGGCTCATCTATTAAACATTAGTTATTAATAGGGTTAAATCATTTCAGTTTTCTAATTGTGAAGCTTATACCACAGATCACTCACTTAAAGATACATCTGATGGTTGAATATTCTGTACAAGTTCTCTTTGTGATCCTGTGTCTAGATTTCCATCACTGTGACCTATTAGATCTATTAAGGAATAAAATTAGTATTTTGGTAAATGGAATTAAAGGGACAGTAAACACCAGAATTTTTGTTGTTTAAAAAGAAAGATAATGATTTATTACCCATTCCCCAGTTTTGCATAACCAACACTGTTATAGAAATACATGTTTTACCTCTGTGATTACCTTGTATCTTTGCTTCTGCAAACTGCCCCCTTATTTCAGTTCTTTTGACAGACTTACATTTTAGCCAATCAGTGCTCACTCCAGGGTAACTTTACGTGCATGAGCTCACTGTTATCTGTATGAAGCACATGAACTAATGCCCTCTAGTGGTCAAAATGCATTCAGATTAGAGGCAGTCTTCAAGGTCTAAGAAATTAGCATATTAACCTCCTAGGTTTAGCTTTCAACTAAGAATACCAAAAGAACAAAGCAAAATTGGTGATAAAAGTAAATTGGAAAGCTGTTTAAAATTGCATTCCCTATTTAAATCATGAAAGTTTTTTTTGGACTTGACTGTCATTTTAAGTGCAGTTATCTCACACAATCTGATTGTACAGTAATATTACACAGTACCTTATTATTTTATTATTGTAATTGGTCTGTCTTCAGGTCCATCATTTACATAACTATTAGTAAGGGATAAATAATTTCACAATCTGAGTTTTCACTTTGTAAATAAACATTAAGCTTATGCCATAGATCTGTTACCTGCAGCAACGTCTGATGGGGTCTCCACTGGCTGAATATTCTGTACAAGTTCTCTAGGTGCTCCAGTGTCTAGATTTTCATTACTGTGACCTGTTAGTTCTATCAGATAATAAAATTAGTTTATTTTGTTAAATGGATATGAACATTTTTGTGTTGCAACTAAAAAAGGCATCTAAAAATGTATTCAATAAAGAATAAAAACAAAGCATCTGTTACTTTTTGCATTTAAAACATTTACATTTATAAATTGATATATAATTGGTTTAACATTGTCAGAAGATCTGTGAATATATATATATATATATATATATATATATATATATATATATATATACACACATATATAATTTCATAAAATATATATGGTTGTGTACACCAAATAATTTTTAATTTTATTTGCAAAACTCCAAATGTCACTGTTACAGCAGTTATATTTACTCTGCCAATTGATTCTTGGCTGTGTAAACCAGCCCCCCCTCTCATTCATCAAAATAAATGTTGTCATAGTTATCTTAAGAAAGAACAAAAGGTTTAAAGCTTTGTATAAGATAAGACCAGTGAACCACTTCAAGATAAATATTAGCATTTTTGAAACCCTCAGAGGTATATGCCCATATATGGGCTTCCTGCCCAAGATGGGTAAGGAACTCACAGACCCCCTGTGGGGAATAGACGGTCCGTCTGTGGGAATGGTTGAATCTACAAACATGTTCAGAGGATCCAGCTGTCCTCATCTAAATGCTAAATTGCCCCTGCTGTGTTAAATAAACATCTATACTGGCAGAAACACATGTTTGTATTGTAGCTTTAGAATTAATTTTTAAAATACAGCCTATATAATTTTAAATACTGTATAAGAATGTGTATTGAAAACCAAAAAAAAAGTGACTAATAGTAACATATTAGATACATATTTGCTGAGCTTGATAAATACTGCAATGAGATGTATAAATGTTTGATATTTTTAACAACATTATTTCAATTCAGACCTGCATCTGGTGTTTCAGATTTTTAAACGCATTTTTTTTATATATTATAAGTGGAATACGTTAACGTTTGGTCTTAAAATGATCAGAAAAAAATTATCAGAAAAAATGACACTGTGCGGACCATATATGAAACATATGATTCATAAATATAAGATATTATAATATGTTGGATATAACACTTTATAAGGATGTATTATAATTGTTAGCAATATTGATGATGAGACTGTATTTGCTGGTTGTCTGCATCCCCCTAGGAGATTGGAACTGGTATGACAGCCAAATAAATTGACTGTTTAAAACATATGCAAATTCAAATAGCCAATCAAATGTTTCAACTTGAAGGGCCAATCCATGCTCAGCTCCGTAAGGGCCAATTAGGCAAGCTTCCGAAGAGCCTATCATATAATTTCACCAATGATTAGAATGAAAAGGGGTGGGATGATATTTCAAAATATAATCCCAGGCAAGAGAGAAAAAAGGGACTCTGCTGCTGAATTTTTGACTGTCAAAACTGCTGCAGTGCGATCCAGTCTATTATAAAGCAACCTGGGCCTAATTTTTATCCATCTTGCAAAATGTACCTCTTAATTTATGAGGTGAAATTGGATTTATCAGAGGAACCCTGGAAATATTGATTTGCTTATTTGGGTGCTGGTGCAGTGCTGAATACGGAGAGCGTATTGCTCTCCGCATTCAGCGATATCTGTCGGACCTGATCCGCACTGTCGGATCAGGTCTGACAGACATTTGATAAATAGGCCTCAATGTCTTGTATAGTTTTAAGCTTATCTTTTGTATGCCAAGTAATTTATCTTTGCAAATACATATATGTATTTTAGAATTTGTCTTAATTGTAGATAATTAAGAATTTATTTCAGCTCAGATAAATTGACATAGAAGTTGGTTGTTTGCACAAATAATATATATCCACAATTTCTGATGTTTTAAATTAGAATTGTATAGATTTGTGGGCTAAATAGCTTAAGTATATTTGTCTGGAAGTTAGCAAACCATACTTTGCCATCTCATTGTGATGTTTAAATTCAACTCTGATTTGGGAGATTATTGTGAATAAGGTAATTTTTATGATCTTTGTAAAGAACATTATAACAGCATAAACATGTATAGTTTGATTCATATACATTTTAACTAATATAAAGAATTTAGGAATTTACATACATTTTATTGTTTTGTATATGCATTTTTATTGGGGGTTTGTTTTAAAGAATAATTATTAAATATATTGTATTATAACCCAGCCATATACTGACAACATTAATCCCTCTTTACCCTTTAACCCCTTAAGGACCAAGGCCATTTTTCAATTTCTTTCCCTTAAAGACCAGGGCTATTTTTACATTTCTGCGGTGTTTGTGTTTAGCTGTAATTTTCCTCTTACTCATTTACTGTACCCACACATATCATATACCGTTTTTCTCGCCACTAAATGGACTTTCTAAAGATACCATTATTTTCATCATATCTTATAATTTATTATTAAAAAAATTATAAAATATGAGGAAAAAATGGAAAAAACACACTTTTTCTAACTTTGACCCCCAAAATCTGTTACACATCTACAACCACCAAAAAACAACCATGCTAAATAGTTTCTAAATTTTGTCCTGAGTTTAGAAATACCCAATGTTAACACGTTCTTTGCTTTTTTTGCAAGTTATAGGGCAATAAATACAAGTAGCACTTTGCTATTTCAAAGCCACTTTTTTTCAAAATGAGCGCTAGTTACATTGGAACCCTGATATCTGTCAGGAATACCTGAATATCCCTTAACATGTATATATTTTTTTTAGAAGACATTCCAAAGTATTGATCTAGGCCCATTTTGGTATATTTCATGCCACCATTTCACCGCCAATGCGATCAAATAAAAAAAATTGTTCAATTTTTCACAAATTTTTTCACAAACTTTAGGTTTCTCACAGAAATTATTTACAAACAACTTGTGCAATTATGGCATAAATGGTTGTAAATGCTTCTCTGGGATCCCCTTTGTTCAGAAATAGCAGACTTATATGGCTTTGGTGTTGCTTTTTGGTAATTAGAAGGCTGCTAAATGCCACTGCGCACCACACGTGTTTTATGCCGAGCAGTGAAGGGGTTAATTAGGGAGCATGTAGGGAGCTTGTAGAGTTAATTTTAGCTTTAGTGTAGTGTAGTAGACAACCCAAAGTATTGATCTAGACCCATTTTGGTATATTTAATGCCACCATTTCACCGCCAAATGCGATCAAATTTTAAAAAACGTAAATTTTTTCGCAATTTTAGGTTTCTCACTGAAATTATTTACAAACAGCTTGTGCAATTATGGCACAAATGGTTGTTAATGCTTCTCTGGGATCCCCTTTGTTCAGAAATAGCAGACATATATGGTTTTGGCGATGCTTTTTGGTAATTAGAAGGCTGCTAAATGCCGCTGCACATCACACGTGTATTATGTCTAGCAGTGAAGGGGTTAATTAGGGATCTTGTAGGGAACTTGCAGGGTTAATGTTAGCTTTAGTGTAGAGATCAGCCTCCCACCTAACACAGCAGACCCCCTGATCCCTCCCAAACAGCTCTCTTCCCTCCCCCACTCCACAATTGTCCCCGCCATCTTAAGTACTGGCAGAAAGTCTGCCAGTACTAAAATAAAAGGTATCTTTTTTTTTAATTATTTTTTTTTTAGCATATTTACATATGCTGCTGTGTAGAATACCCCTTAGCCCCAAACCTCCCTGATCCCCCCCCAAACAGCTCTCTAACCCTCCCCTTCTACATTATTGGGAGCCATCTTGGGTACTGGCAGCTGTCTGCCAGTACCCAGTTTACAAAAAAATATATATATTTTTATTTTTTTCCCCACTTTTCTGTAGTGTAGCTTCCCCCCTCCAAAGAATAAAACCCCCACCCCCTCCCAGATCACTTCGATTGTTTAAAATAAATTTTTATTCCCCCTCTCTGCCTCTATATTTTAACAAACTGTTCCATAGTGTAATGGTTCCCACCCGCTCCCTCCCCGTGCATGCGCCCGCCCGCCTCCCTGCGTGCACGCGCGCGCGTCCGTGCGCGCCCCCAGCGAGCCCGCCCACGATCCCGCCCACCGCTGCATTACGACATGCACCGATGGCCGCCCACCCGCCTCCCACGTCGGCTCCCACCCACCAACGATTGCGGGCCATCGATGTCCGGTGCAGAGAGGGCCACAGAGTGGCTCTCTCTGCATCGGATGGGGTAAAATGTTATTGCAGTGATGCCTCGATATCGAGGCATCACTGCAATAACCGGAAAGCGGCTGGAAGCGATCAGGATCGCTTCCAGCCGCTTTCAACCCCAACGTCGTACAGGGTACGTCGCTGGTCTTTAAAGACCAGGTTGTGTGCGACGTACCCTGTACGACGCGTGTCGTTAAGGGGTTAAATGTATTTTTATTATTTTTGTTGAGTATAAAATATGTTTAGAATCAGACATCTCGTTAGATAACACATGACAGATTCACTGTAGATTTACTCTGTTAGTCATATCAGTAGTGTAAGTGCATTTCCTGAGTGAGATATTTATTACTACACAGCGTTACCTGAGCTCTCATTTCCTGGGATCTCCATAGTCCTTAGTGCTTGGTGAGTCTCCATCATAACGTCCTTGTAAAGCTCCTTGTGTCCCTCTATATACTCCCACTCCTCCATAGAGAAATACACAGCAACATCATCACACTTTATAGGCACCTGAAACACACATAACATCATTCAGGTCCTGATATTCGAATCTTCTCTGCTCAGGTGAGATATTCTAAACTGATCCTCCAGCACTGCGAGATCCATGGTGACAAGGGGCGTTCTCTGCATTTCTGTATGTGAAGGAGAGGCATACCCAGTGCAATATAGCACTGCATGACATAACAGTTCTGATGCATTTACACATTGTCCTTTGTATTTTATATCACTTTACACTTCAGATTAAATTTTATTACATTTATACTTTGCACTTTCTATTTTGTATTTTATTTTGTGTACTGCAGTATATTTAGAATTGTGATTTTACTAATTCTAATTATAGAGCTGACTTCACAGGGGCAGAACTCACTGAATTTTCTAAGAAAAGGGGAGGAACCTGGAAATTCCAGCTAGATAAGAGATGCTTCTATAGAAGGCATTCTTGCAAAAAAAGACAAAGACTGCCTTTCTCTAGATAGATATATTGACAGAAACCCACTATTGTAAATTGTCAGTTTGTTATAAGAAAGTTATATCAGAAAACAACACTTTGTGTCATAAGGTAAATGCATTCGCAAATATCCTGTAGTAGTTATTTAATAATTAAAATTGTCTCAAAAATGGCCACTCATACTGAAAAACTTTATTGGAGACAAATGTGAAGTCCAGCAGGACTCATACAAACACTCACACACACACTGGTTAAAAATAGCTCAAGCTCTTGCATATAGTTGTAATGATCAAATATGTGACGAGGTGAGCATGAATAGTAAGATTACAGCAATATCTCCAGATCATTTTTCAAAGGATATCCCTCATAAGAGATGATGTTGCTGAGAATATAGGTTGTATGCAAACAAATTAACACAGTAAGTGGCAAATGATTAGATGGTGTATCGTGATGAAAATAGCCAGAATTTCTATTTTTATACCAGTTTTAAATAATGGCATAAATTTAGGTTAGGTATTTAATATCTCATACTTAACCGATGCTATCTAGAATTATAGTAAACCTAGAGTGTCGCCGTTATAATAGTAGTGGGTTAAGTATATATCAATGTATCAAAGGTCCTATAACAGTGCTGTGTTTCTCAATTTGACACTAGCATGACCTGATTATTATAGTGTAACCCAATACTGAGAAAAGATTTAAAAATCCACACAATTGCAAGTAGATGTTATTTAATAAGGGGTGTGTACTTTATACTTATGAACACAAAAGTGAACAAACAGATACAAAGTATATCTTAGTTGCGAGGAATCACTTACTCTTCTAAAAAGTTGTCATTAGTATTGCTGAGTGAGTGAGAAAATGCAATTATATCAAATATAAAGAGGTATTTTAAATTATAATAGTAAGTAAATTGTACTATATATATATATCAATGGTATACCACTTATCTACCGTTTTGTATATCCTGCACTCACTTGAGTAATGAGTGTATAATAAACCCGACACTGAGACCGATTTGCACCCCTAATTTGCCAATTGGCTAACACATATAAGTGAAGATATTTGTGAACTGTGTGCGTTCACATTTCAGAGCAACAAACACTCATGCCAACTGGCTCAGATAAGCCTCTTCTATAGCGGAGGCTGTAATTAATATTACTCTGGCTATTAGAACTCAAACATTCACAACCTCATCTAAAAAAAAGTCTCTACTATATCGGAGACTGTGTTAATGTTATGCTGCACTGGTTCCACACAGGCACAAATTGTAAAAATATTAAAGATATTGCATAGAGCGAGCAACTAAAAGCAGTGAGGTACTATGACCTCGTGAACAGTGCCCCTGACGCGCATTTCACATAACGCTTCTTCCGATATAGTAGAGACTTTTTTTAGATGAGGTTGTGAATGTTTGAGTTCTAATAGCCAGAGTAATATTAATTACAGCCTCCGCTATAGAAGAGGCTTATCTGAGCCAGTTGGTATGAGTGTTTGTTGCTCTGAAATGTGAACGCACACAGTTCACAAATATCTTCACTTATATGTGTTAGCCAATTGGCAAATTAGGGGTGCAAATCAGTCTCAGTGTCGGGTTTATTATACACTCATTACTCAAGTGAGTGCAGGATATACAAAACGGTAGATAAGTGGTATACCATTGATATATATAGTACAATTTACTTACTATTATAATTTAAAATACCTCTTTATATACCTTGATATAATTGCATTTTCTCACTCACTCAGCAATACTAATGACAACTTTTTAGAAGAGTAAGTGATTCCTCGCAACTAAGATATACTTTGTATCTGTTTGTTCACTTTTGTGTTCATAAGTATAAAGTACACACCCCTTATTAAATAACATCTACTTGCAATTGTGTGGATTTTTAAATCTTTTCTCAGTATTGGGTTACACTATAATAATCAGGTCATGCTAATGTCAAATTGAGAAACACAGCACTGTTATAGGACCTTTGATACATTGATATATACTTAACCCACTACTATTATAACGGCGACACTCTAGGTTTACTATAATTCTAGATAGCATCGGTTAAGTATGAGATATTAAATACCTAACCTAAATTTATGCCATTATTTAAAACTGGTATAAAAAAAGAAATTCTGGCTATTTTCATCACGATACACCATCTAATGATTTGCCACTTACTGTGTTAATTTGTTTGCATACAACCTATATTCTCAGCAACTTTAACATCATCTCTTATGAGGGATATCCTTTGAAAAATTATCTGGAGATATTGCTGTAATCTTACTATTCATGCTCACCTCGTCACATATTTGATCATTACAACTATATGCAAGAGCTTGAGCTATTTTTAACCAGTGTGTGTGTGAGTGTTTGTATGAGTCCTGCTGGACTTCACATTTGTCTCCAATAAAGTTTTTCAGTATGAGTGGCCATTTTTGAGACAATTTTAATTATCAAATAACTACTACAGGATATTTGCGAATGCATTTACCTTATGACACAAAGTGTTGTTTTCTGATATACCTTTATTATAACAAACTGACAATTTACAATAGTGGGTTTCTGTCAATATATCTATCTAGAGAAAGGAAGTCTTTGTCTTTTTTGCAAGAATTCTTTTTCTTTGCAATCAATGGTACATATATATGTATTCTTCTAGCCTCTCTCTTAAATTATAGGGCTAACATATGGATATAATTAATTATTTTGCCCTATAATTTTTATCTTTAAACCCACCTGCCCTCAGCCCCCTTTTCTTTATCTAATAGCTTCTATAGAAAGTAATGAAGCTCTCTGGGATACAAAATTTCACATGGGAGAGAGAAGTTAACTGGAGAACCCTTGGGGCTGATATAAAGGTTCCATTTGCATCAATTCCAAATTAAACTGATATGTTTTCACTCCAATTTAACTTGCTTTAGTCTATATTTTAGTATATACTACTTTTCTGTTAGGTAAAATAAGTGTTTTGTGAATTTTGATCAAACTTCACCTGTGTACAGCTGGCGAGACAAATCAGTGGGACCAGCTTGTTTAAAATGCTTAAAATTTTTCACAAGACTTGTGACAGAGTGTCAGACATACCATGGGAACTCCCTTGCTCAGCCCAGGGAACTGCCCTCTCCCTCCCACTTTCTGAAAGTGTCAGTTTTAGTTTGCGATGCAGCAAATTCAATATATGATCCTAATTTATTAAAGTAAAACAGAAACTTTCAAAACATAGAATTTGTAAAATCACTGCTAGAGCTAAATCTAAATGTATTAAAATATAAATGAGAAAGTGTAAAACTTAAAGGGATATGAAACCCACATTTTTCAGATAGAGTATGCAATTTTAACCAACTTTCTAATTTACCCCTATTATAAATTTGTCTTTGTTCTCTTTGCATCTTTATTTGAAAAGCAAGAATGTAAGCATTTACCCACCAAGCGCTACCCAGATTCTGAACCAAAAATGGGCTGGCTCCTAAACTTACATTCCTGCTTTTCAAATAAAGATACCAAAACAACGAAGAAAACTTAATAGGAGTAAATTAGAAAGTTCCTTAAAATTGCATGCTCTATCTGAATCATTACACAAAAAGAAAATGTGGGTTTCATATCCCTTAAAATGCAATAATACTGAAAGGACCCAATCTAAAGTGTAAAGCAATCTAAAATACAAAGTGTAAATTTAACAAAACTCTCATATAACACAGTGCTGTATTGCACTGGGCTTGTCTCTCTTCCATTTTTAGAAATAAAAGAGATCTCACAGTGCTGGACAGTTCTGTCTTTTTTCTTTTGACTATTCAGTGAGTTCAGCGCCTCTGAAGTGTGAACTGCAATTTCTCTCCAAGCTGAAGAACCTTTGACTATCAGGGACTTAGCACTAAGACAGGGATTGGTTCTCCAGATACTTAAATATTGTCAGCACATGTGTTCTCAATCTTTGCGTGCAGACTACAGGATCCCTGCAGGAACCCCAGTAATAACAGTAAATACACAGGTTCCAATAAAAACTGCTTTATTCAGGGACTGGTTCTTCCAGACACTTAGTGACAGAGCCAGGATAATGTTACTAAGAACATTCAAAGACACAGACAGAAGGAAGGAAATACACATAGGGCCAGATGGGTCAGTAAAGGGCATTACTGTCACATGACTCTAGTATAATGTTACATTCCCCAGCAATGCTCGCCTCTCCTCTCAGCTGGTGAATTGCTGCTGTGGGGGGTATAATGTTACTGAGAACATGCAGAGACAGAAACAAAATGTAGGAAATACACACAGGGTGTCACTGTCACATGACTCTGATATAATGTTACATTCTCCAGCAGTTCTCACCTCTCCGTTCTGCCGGTGAATACTGCTGTGGGAGGGCCTCTTCTTTACAATGACATATTCCTATTAAATATATAAGAGAAAATCAACAGACTCTATTTCCCTGACATAACATTTCTCAACTTCTAATTTACTGGGGTTTTCTTCACAGTCTTGATCACCACAAAGTAATGTAGCTGACTGGTCTGAGTGAGCTGAGGTTAGGGTTAGTGAGAGAGTCTAGGTGAGATGAAGTTAAGGATAGTGAGATGGTCTGGGTGAGATGAAGTTAAGAATAGTGAGATGATCTGGGTGAGGTGAATTTAGAGTTAGTGAGATGGTCTGGGTAAGATGAAGTTAGGGTTAATAAGATGATCTGGGTGAGATGAAGTTGGGGCGAGATGAAGTTAGGATTAATGAGATGGTTTGGGTGAGCTGAAGTTAGGGTTAGTGAGATGATCTGGGTGACCTGAAGGTAAGGTTAGTGAGATGGTATAGGTAATGTGAAGTTAGGGTTAGTGAGATGGTATGGGTGAGATGAAGTTAGGGTTAGTGAGAAGTCTAGATGAGATGAAGTTAAGGATAGTGAGATGGTCTGAGTGAGGTGAAGTTAGGATTAGTAAAATAGTCTGGGTGAGATGAAGTTAGGGTTAGTGAGATGGTCTGGGTGAGGTGAACTAAGTTAGTGAGATGGTCTGGGTAAGATGAAGTTAGGGTTAATAAGATGATCTGGGTGAGCTGAAGTTAGGGTTAGTGAGACGATCTGGGTTAGATGAAGTTAGGGTTAGTGAGATGGTTGGGGCGAGATGAAGTTAGGATTAATAAAATGGTTTGGGTGATCTTAAGTTAGGGTTAGTGAGATGATCTGGGTGACCTGAAGGTAAGGTTAGTGAGATGGTATATGTAATGTGAAGTTAGGGTCAGTGAGATGGTCTGGGTTAGTTAAAGTAAGGGTTAGTAAGATGGTCTGGGTGAGATGAAGTTAGGGTTAGTGAGATGTCTGGATGAGATGAAGTTAAGGATAGTGAGATGGTCTGAGTGAGGTGAAGTTAGGATTAGTAAAATAGTCCAGCGCTATGGAATTTGGCGGCGCTATACAAATAAATGATAATAATAATAATAATAGTCTGGGTGAGATGAAGTTAGGGTTAGTGAGATTATATGGGTGAGATGAAGTTAGGGTTAGTGAGAAGTCTAGATGAGATGAAGTTAAGGATAGTAAGATGGTCTGAGTGAGGTGAAGTTAGGGTTAGCAAAATAGTCTGGGTGAGATGAAGTTAGGGTTAGTGAGATGATATGGGTGAGATGAAGTTAGGGTTAGTGAGAAGTCTGGATGAGATGAAGTATAGTGAGATGGTCTGAGTGAGGTGAAGTTAGGGTTAGTAAAATAGTCTGGGTGAGATGAAGTTAGGGTTAGTAAAATAGTCTGGGTGAGGTGAAGTTAGGGTTAGTAAAATAGTCTGGGTGAGGTGAAGTTAGGGTTAGTGAGATGGTCTGGGTGAGATGAGGTTAAGGTTAATAAGATAGTCTGGGTGAGGTGAAGTTAGGGTTAGTGAGATGGTCCTGGTGAGGTGAAGTTAGGGTTAGTGAGATGGGTCTGGTGTATTAGAAGCAGCACAGTAAATAGGACCAGTGTCATATGACATTACCCAGCAGTTCTCACCTCTCCAGTCAGCAGGCAGATGATACCCAAGGCCTGACTCAGGAACTGCTCTGCCATATGCTTCCTGTATTTGTTCATCTTGTTCTTCGTCAGTGACTGAGTCCGATGCTATAAATGTGATACCTGCAAGAAGAAAGGAAAATGGCAACATGAGAGATGGGAAATAATTAGAGCTCTTTCTGTATCTATATTATGGTTAAGAGATGATTATGTGATATTAAACAGGTTTATTTCACTTATGAACAATCAAATACTACACGTGATCAGCTGCATGTAGAGCAATAAATATACACAGTGAGAAAATTTGATAATATTTATAAAACATTTGTTAAATGTCAAAGGAGATACATTTATTTAAAGTAAAAGTAAATCCTAGCGTTTGTGAAACGTTAGGATTGACTATTGAAACAAATAAAGGGGACTTTCATTCATGAAGTATAACATACTTCCTGCAGAAAGCGCCTTTATTTGTTTCAAGTGATCGCATGCAGGAAATCCGGCGCCCAAAGGTGCCAAGCCAGATTTACAGCACGGCTATTGGCTAAGAGGTGAAAACGTCACCTCTCAAGCAAAACAGCATTTTGCCAAGGGCTGCCTTAGCAACTCGATTGCAGCAGCGATTGCTTAAAACAAATAAAGGAGCTTTCTGCATGAAGTATGTTATACTGCATGAATGAAAGTCCCCTTTGTTTCAATAGTCAATCCTATCGTTTCACAAACGCTAAGATTGACTTTCACTTGTATTATATTTAATAGAATCAGAAGTCATAAAAAGCAAAGGAATAAGCTGATACGTTATGAAGCAGATGTAAAATATTTTGTAGCTCCCACAATAAACATTGTTATATTAATAAACTTTATAGCCTTTAAAAATCTAAATGTCTGCCAGTTTCAAAGCCACTACAAACGGCCTCATATCTCAGTGCATTTTTATAGTTTTTCACAGCCAGACAGGGTAAGTTCATGGATGCAATATTGATAACATTGTGCTCACTCCTGTGGAGTTTTTCATGGTTCAGCATTTATTGCCCAAAATACAAGTCTCTAACCCGAGATAAGAGGCAGTCTGCAAAGGCCTAGATTCAAAGTAATGACAGAGTTAAAAAGTACACGGCGCAAATTGAACCGGCGTAAACCGAGGACCACCTGTATATTAATATAACCGTGTTGGTTGTGCAAAACTGGGGAATTGGTAATAAAGGGATTAAATATCTTTTTAAACAATATACATTTTTGAGCAGACTGCCACTTTAAGCCTGGCAGAGTTCCCAATTATCATGTAATTTATAGTATTATCCCAAATTGGGAACTCTGTCCCAGTATTTCTCAGTTCCTCATCTATTTATGACCCACCAGACTGTGCCCATGAATCAATCTGTCCTGCCCAATCCTCCACCCAGACTGTGCCCTGAATCAGTGTGTCCTCCTCATGCACCTCCCAGACAGTGCCCCTGAATAAATCTGTCCTGCCCATGCACCACCCAAACTGTGCCCCTGAATAAGTCTGTCCTGCCCATGCACCATCAAGACTGTGTCCCTGAATCAGTCTGTCCTGCCCATGCACCATCCAGACTGTGGCCCTGAATCAGTCTGTCCTGCCCATGCACCATCCAGACTGTGGCCCTGAATCAGTCTGTCCTGCCCATGCACTATCCAGACTGTGGCCCTGAATCAGTCTGTCCTGCCTATGCACCACTCAGACAATGCCCCTAAATCAGCCTGTCCTGCCCATGCACCACCCAGATTGTGCCCTGAATCAGTCTGCCCTGCCAAGACCCCAACCTGACTGTGCCACAAATCCCAAAGCTTCAGTCTGATGGGCATCCTATGATAAAATATACAAATGATGGGCACACACTTAAATCTGGGCATCAAAGTTTCACAGTGACTAAAAAATGCTGGAGAGAAGAGTAAGCATTTGCCCTTCTGCATATGCTGTAACGATGCTCCTTATACTTACTACCCTCTGTACGGCTGTGCTTGTGCTTCTGTTACCCAACTTCATACCATTATACAGTGTCAGGTTTGGCTCTTTATATGAAAACTGTTTTTTTGTTTAATCTCCTTTATCTTTATGTATTAAAAAGTTGTCTGAGCTTGCAGGGAGAACGCAACTTGCTATCTTATCATTATATATATACACAGAGGTTTATGTATCTTATTGTATCTCTGTCTGACATAACAATTGATAATTAAAAAAAAAAAAGTAACTATCTCTTGCGCCACCACTGGAAGTGCGATTCCTCTGCTGGGTTTTGTTTACTTAGCTATTCTGTACAAATTACTGCAGTAATTACATTTTCAGTATAGGCAGTGATGCAACCGGCAAAAACTGATATTTCACATGACAAAATAATGGTAACTAAGCTGTTTATAAACTATTTAATACACTCCAGCAGGTAAAATGGATCACTGGGAACACTTTATTGGGAAACATTTTCCAGTTATTTGACTTCCAGTGAGGGGAAACCAGTGAAGTAACTTTCTCAGTTCATTTGTATCTTAAATGCAAATGATAAATATATAATTATTTCACCCTTGCACTCACACTCTCAACCCCCTCCTCCCCCTCACACAGCCCTCTCAAGTCTCAACCCACTACCCTCACAGAACCCATTCCTCTGCCTCTTTTCCCCTCTTCACCCTCACACAGCCCCATCCTCACCATCTTTCCCCCTTCTTTTCCTTTCCCTCAAACAGCACAATCTTAGCCCCCTCTCTCTCCCTCCCTCCCCCACTACTCACCCTCCCAGCCCCCTCCTCACCCTCACACAGCCTCCCTCTTCACCTTCCCAGACCCCTCCACTACCACATACAGCCCCCTCTCCCTTACAAAGTTCCCTCATCACCCTCTCAGCTACCTCTTCTCTCTCACAAAGCCCCATCCTCTCCCTCCCAGGCCTCTAGCCCTCTACTCTCCCTCACAAAGCCCCCTACTCACCTTCCAGCTCCATCCTCCCTCACAAAGCCACCTCCTCCTCTCCCTCACCTTTCTAGACACCTCCTCTTACTCACACTGCCTCATCGCGTGACCCTCTCTCACTCACAAGTTCCCTCACCACCCTCTCCCGCACACAGCCCCCTTATCTCCCTCACAGCTCTTCTCTCATTATTAGCCGGGCCCCCTATTCAACCTGTCCGCCTCCTCAACCTTTCTCACCCATATACAACCCTCTCAGATCCCCTTTCTTACCCTTTCAGGCCCTCTCCTCCTGAAAACATGCAGCTCCAGTTTATTTATTTATCACGCTTACTTCTGTGCTACACAGAGTCGTATAACTCACATCTATCTCTCACCTGGTAGCGGCTAAATCCAGTTATACTAAAGGACCGACGAAGTCACTTGGCTTCTTTGATTTCAATGTCCTTTAGCTGGGTGGGATCTAGCTGCTACTTGAGGCTATACAATAACGGGATCATGGGGACCGATGAGAACGAAGAATTAACATCGGCGTTAGTATATGTGCTCAGGCTGATTTGGGGTTGTGTTATGAAGGATTGAAGTGACACAGTATAAGGTATTAAATATGGTATGTGTCGTGAGTAACCTGCACTAGCATTCTCCTGCTGTGTGTGTGTAGAGACCTCTCAATAATTTTATATTTCTGTGTAAAAAGCGCTGCCCAGACGAGCTGTGTGTGTTTGGAGAAGATGGAACCGCTCTGTAATGCTATATATTTGTATATAAAGTGCTGGGGAGGTTTGTGTGAGAGAGAGACAAAGGGAGCCTCTCTATAATATGTATATCTGTATATAAGTTACTGGGAGTGTTTGTGTATGAGACAGAGGGAATCTGTCTATAATTTTATTTACCTGTATATAAGGTACTGGGTAGGGTTTGTGTATGAGACCGAGGGAATCTGTCTATAATATTATTTACCTGTATATAATGTACTGGGGAGTGTTTGTGTATGAGACCGAGGGAGTTTGTCTATAATATTATTTACCTGTATATAAGGTAATGGGGAGTGTTTGTGTATGAGACAGAGGGAATCTGTCTATAATATTATTTACCTGTATATAAGGTACTGGGTAGGGTTTGTGTATGAGACCGAGGGAATCTGTCTATAATATTATTTACCTGTATATAAGGTACTGGGGAGTGTTTGTGTATGAGACCGAGGGAATCTGTCTATAATATTATTTACCTGTATATAAGGTAAAGGGGAGTGTTTGTGTATGAGACAGAGGGAATCTGTCTATAATATTATTTACCTGTATATAAGTTACTGGGGAGTGTTTGTGTATTAGACAGAGGGAATCTGTCTATAATATTATTTACCTGTATATAAGGTACTGGGTAGGGTTTGTGTATGAGACCGAGGGAATCTGTCTATAATATTATTTACCTGTATATAAGGTACTGGGGAGTGTTTGTGTATGAGACAGAGGGAATCTGTCTATAATATTATTTACCTATATATAAGGTACTGGGTAGGGTTTGTGTATGAGACCGAGGGAATCTGTCTATAATATTATTTACCTGTATATAAGGTACTGGGGAGTGTTTGTGTATGAGACAGAGGGAATCTGTCTATAATATTATTTACCTGTATATAAGTTACTGGGGAGTGTTTGTGTATGAGACAGAGGGAATCTGTCTATAATATTATTTACTTGTATATAAGTTACTGGGGAGTGTTTGTGTATGAGACCGAGGGAGTCTGTCTATAATATTATTTACCTGTATATAAGTTACTGGGGAGTGTTTGTGTATTAGACAGAGGGAATCTGTCTATAATATTATTTACCTGTATATAAGGTACTGGGTAGGGTTTGTGTATGAGACAGAGGGAATCTCTATAATATTATTTACTTGTATATAAGGTACTGGGGAGGGGGTTGTGTTTGTGTCAGAGGGAACCTTTCTATAATTTACTGGGATAGGCAAGGTGTCCGTGACTAGCCTTTGCAGTGTCCACCACAATCTTAGTATATCTTTTTTTCTTTCTGATTAAATAATAGGAATAAAAAAATATGTACACCTGTTTAAAAAAACTTAATAAAAACTATTTAATAAAAAAAAAAAAATATGTAATGTGAATAAAGTTAGTGGCTTGTCAAGAGACTGCTAGCGATATTGGGTGAGAAGTTATGGAATAAATAAAGTCTCAGTGAAATACTGGATGTGTATCTGTATAATAACACCTAGCTCTATACAAAGACACAGTAGTGACTCTGGCACATGCGCGTATAGCCAGACAAGGGCTGGTTATAGGGTCAGTGGTATCTGCATCAGTATAATAACACCCATCGCTATATAATGACACAGTAGAAACACTGGCACATGGATATAGCCAGAAGAGGGATGATTGTAGGACCAGTGGTATCTGCATCAGTATAATAACACCCAGCACTATATAATGACACAGTAGAAACACTGGCACATGGATATAGCCAGAAGAGGGCTGATTGTAGGACCAGTGGTATCTGCATCAGTATAATAACACCCAGCACTATATAATGAGACGAGACAGTAGTGACACTGGCTCATGGGTATAGCCAGAAGATGGCTGGTTATAGGATCAGTGGTATCTGCATCAGTATAATAACACCCAGCACTATATAATAATGTTTTTAATTTTAAATGTACCTTGGTGTCCGTCACTAAGGTCTGTACTTTGGAAGATGTCCGCCACAGCCTTTGTCTGTGCCTATCCCTGACAGTACATCTGTATGTAAGGCACATATATATGGGGTATACATATATCTTTTTTAAAGGTGTAATTTCTGTGTGTTTTTGGCCACTATCCCCATATGTGTAATCTTTGTCATGTATGTGCCACTTTTGCAGGTCTCAGTGTTACCGAATATCACTGAACATAAACAAGATGAAGAAGAAGCTGCCTGAGCGGATCCTGAATCACATCCTGGAGATTCTCTACCTGCTGACAGGAGAGGTGAGAAAACATCATAATGACACCACGGTAACCTCCTGCAGTGAATATGTGTTTTAGTTGCTTAGCAACAAGAGGTGTGATGCTCGGGGTAAAGAAAGAGCCGGTGTTTACTGTGTTTGTGCAAATACAGAAGTGTAGAATTGTTCTGGAAATATTCTGTTGTAGAAATTCACCTGAGGAGACAGTTATTTCCCAGCAGCATTTTGTTATTTGTTCCATCACCATATACAGGTCAGCAATAGGCAGCATATGAAGCGATGGCTGACTTAGGCTAATAAAGAATAAACTGTTATTTATATGGCATAAACAAATAGTAATTAGTGCAAAAGAGGAAGTGTTATTGTAAAGAATGGCCATTTCTCCACATTACAATACATCTCCAGTAATACAGACCACGTCATCGTAAACCTCAGCTCTTCTCAACATGTTGTACAGTAATCGCTTGATCAGCGTAGGAGATTATTTAGGAGATTATTTATATTATTGTAACAGCAAAGAAGATGTTTAAGAAGCTTCTTAAGAGTTGTGCCCCTAGTCTGCAAAACAATGTGAACGTTGCAAACAAAATGACCATCTACATGCTTATAAAATGTATTGAGTTTGCAGACCTTTTGCATTCCAGTTCTTAATTGCCGATATATACGGTGCATATATAAAACATTTATTGTATTTGCAGATCTTTTGTAATTGCTGATGTATACTATATAAATATGTATAAAATGACAATGTCCCTTTAACTAGCGTTCTGTTTTAGTGGTCATATTGGTATCTCTACACTCATGCGAAACTCCCCAAGGGCTCAGATTGGCAGCACAAGGTGATTTTCTTGCCATGTGACCATGGCAAGTTGGAGAATATGATAACAGGCTACACACACGTGATGTGAGAGGGTCAATCTGTTTATTTTGCATTTCACTTTTGCAGCGTGTGACTAACACTGACAGCGAGTCACATGACTGGGGACAAGATGACAACAGAGAAGATACTGACCCACAACTTGCAGATCATGTACCTGCTGACAGGGAAGGTGAGAACTGATGGAATATGTTATAATAACAGCTGCATTTCCGTGAGACCGACCATTCTGTACATGGGGTATACTACCTTTTCAAATTAATGGTCACATTGCTTTTTTTCCCCTTTCTTTCTTGAAGGGCTGTAAAGCAATTAAAACATTTGTGTATACATAAAGCATGACAATTCTGAGATTAATGTCCTCATCACATAATATATTATTACATACTATTATTAAATTCTATGCTGTCTTGGAGTTTAATTTTAGAATTTCCATACTATTTAACATTTGATTGGGAACACTGGCATTAACCCCTTCACCCAATCCAAGGTATATATACGTTGTGTGGTACTTTGCCTATGGTACTGCACAACATATATATATATATATATATATATACGTCTGAGCTGCAAGAAGCTCCAGCAGTCTCTGCTTTTAAGTTCCTGAGCTCCGGGTATCTGCCCGCACGTGGAACCGGAGTGCAAACGGTGCTCCAGTTCCAAATGAGGGCAGATGCCAGATTGTTACAGATGGGGACCCTGTGTGTGTCTCGATCTGTAATGATCATCTGCTGGTGCCGGAGAGAGGTGTGGGGTGGAATCTGGGAGGCGGGTGGGTGGTCCAGCAGCTGAGGGAGTGGAAGTACCCTACATTGCAGAAAAAATATACGGAGAGGGAGAGAAGGGGGACTAAACTACAGATAAAAGGGTGTTGGGGCAGGGGATCCTTAAAGGGACACTGAACCCAAATTTATTCTTTCGTGATTCAGATAAAGCATGCAATTTTAAGCAACTTTCTAATTTACTCCTATTATCAAGTTTTCTTCGTTCTCTTGCTATCTTTATTTGAAAAGGAAGGCATCTAAGCTAAGGAGCCAGACAATTTTTGATTCAAAACCCTGGACAGCACTTGTTTATTGGTGGGTGAATTTATCCACCAACCAACAAGAACAACCACGGTTATTCACCAAAAATGGGCCGGCATCTAAACTTACATTCTTGCTTTTCAAATAAAGATACCAAGAGAATGAAGAAAATGTGATAATACGAGTAAATTAGAAAGTTGCTTAAAATTGCATGCTCTATCTGAATCACAAAAGAAAAAAATTGGGTTCAGTGTCCCTTTAACTAAGGATCGCGGAAGGTGAGGGCACCACTACGCTACAGAAAAATAAAAATATTATGTAAAAAGGGTTTTATAGGTACTGGCAGACAGCTGCCAGTACATAAGATGGAGGACAATACTTAGAGGGGGAGGGTTAGAGAGCTGATTAAGAGGGGTAAGGGGGGGATCCTACACTGCAGAAAAAAAAATAATAATAATAAAAATAAAAAATGTCTTAAATTTTCATATTGGCTGTGGTTGACCAGTGGGAAGTGAGGGGTGGGAAGAGACCTGGTTGGGAGGGATCAGGGGGTGGGAAGTATCAGGTGGGAGGGTAATTGCAACACTAAAGCTAGCATTAACCTTACAAGCTACCTCATTAACCCCTTCACTGCCAGGAATAATAGAAATGTTCTGCACATCTGCAATTAGCAGCATTCTAATTGCCAAAAAGCAATGGCAAAGCCATATATGTCTGCTACTTTTGAACAATGTGGATCCCATAAAAGCTTTTACAACCATTTGTGCCATGATTGCACATAATTTCAGTGAGAAAGTTTGTTAAAAAGTTAACTATTTTTTTTTTATATATATATGATCGAATTTGGCAGTGAAATGGTGACATGAAATATACCAAAATGGGCCTAGATAAATACCTTGGGTTTTCTACTTCCGGTATTTTGATCAAGTTTTCTCTGAAAGTCCCTTTTAGTGAAGGGGTTAAAGCGATATAAAACTCTAATTTTTTTCTTCTTTAATTCAGATAGAGCGTGCAATTGTAAACTTCTGTTATGTAACTTGCTTTGTTCTTTGCTATCCTTTGTGGAAAGGCATACATACGTAGGTTCAAGCGGCAAAGCGCTACTGGGAACTAGCCGCTTATTGGTGGTTGTACATATATGCCTCTTATCGTTGGCTTACCTGATGTGTTCAGCTAGTTCTCCTTTAACAAAGGATACCACAAGAAAAAAGCAAATTTAATAATAGAGGTAAAATGAAAAATGTTTAAAATTTTATGATTTATCTGAATAATGAAAGACCAATTCGGGGTTTCATGTCCCTTTAACATAATAAAAAAATTTTGCCATTGAATTTGCTAGGTTTTTAATTGTAAAATAACCAGTCCCTGTGTCAGTGCTGAATGAGTTGTGTGTGTTTCAGGTGCCTATAAAGTGTGATGATGTTGCTGTGTATTTCTCTATGGAGGAGTGGGAGTATATAGAGGGACACAAGGAGCTTTACAAGGACGTCATGATGGAGATTCATGAGAAACCCCATACCACTGAGATTGAGATCCCAGCACACAAGGGCTCAGGTAGCACTGATTTTATTATAAACTAAAACTAAAATATGGGTCTCATATAACTTATTAGGAAATAGTTTTTGAAGTGCACAAGGCATAGGGATCATACGTACATTTGCCTCATGCACTCGTTTTAGTCATGGTGTCTGCTCAGAGATCTGGCAGGGATGAGTATCACATTTATATTTCCCCATTTTTTTTCTCCTAATCCCCTTATCATTTCCTTAACCCTTTACCACGTCCCACCACTGAGTCTTTTATCCGTATACACCTACACATTTGTATTCCCCCGTCAACTAAATGCTTCATTATATACATAGAAAATGAGGCCTAACATGTCACATCCAGGCTTAGGACATTGCAATTTTATTCCCCTCACCCAATTGAAGTTACTTATTTTATTTACATTGGTTTCTTGTGTTTTGATATATGATAACATTTGTATCGTTCATTGGACTTTGTTATATCGGGTCTGTGACTGTGCTTTCTGTAACCATACTTTTACTTGATTGCCTCAATAAAAAACCTTTATTTAAAAAAATAAATAAAAAAGAATTATTCAACCCCCTTTGCAAATCAGGTTTATTGTCAAAATTTACAGACTTTCAGCTGTTTACAATGAACAAATCAAACGAAAGCAATTGAAATAGCTAAATACAGGTGGCGCTTGGTTTACGACGGTTCAATTTGTGCCGTTTCAGAATAACGCCCTTTTTTTCAGTCATGTGACTGCTATTGAAAAGCATTGACTTCTATTGAAAGCATTGAGAAGCACATGCATACATTAAAATAGCCAGTAGGTGGAGCTGTCTGCTTGTGTTGCAGCAAACACATGCAAAGAAAAGCAAGCCAGACGTGATCAATGGATCAGCTTTCAAAGGAACAAGATCTAGCAGCCACTTCCCTTAGATGCAGACTCAATGCAGAGAACTGTTTGCAGAAAAAGGCAAGTAAAAAACGTTTTTGTTCATTAAACTTAGTTTGATGATGATACAGTCTGTTGTGTGGTTAAACACAGGCAGGCTGAAATTAATCAGTGTTTAACCAGTCCTAAGCAATGGAGCCGTTTTTAAAGGAACAAGATCTAGCAGCCACTTCCCTTAGCTGCAGAAAAATGCAAGTAAAAAATCGTTTTATTTTCTTCATTAAACTTAGTTTGATGATGATACAGTCTGTTGTGTAATTATTTTGTTTTTGTTCATTAAACTTAGATTGATGTTGATGATACAGTCTGTGTTTGTGCGATAATTTTATTAAGTGTGGTTTAGCAAATGTTTTTGTTCATTAAACTTAGTTTGATGATGATACAATTTATTTTATTAGGTTAATAATGCTGTTTAGCATTTAAAGTCTTCATTTCAAAGCTTTAAAAATAATGTATTAGGTGTTACTTATGACAATTTTGAGAGGGGCCTGGAACCTAACTCCCTCTCTTCCCATTGACTTATATTATAAACTGGGTTTCAATTTACAACAGTTTCGATTTACAACCATTCCTTCTGGAACCTAACCCCGGCGTAAACTGAGGGCTACCTGTACAACGAATGCTTAAAGGGGTTTCCCCAAACTCACCGGAAAATGCAAATTTTAATGAACTCTACAGTCTCAAAATTATTCAACCCCTTCATGGCAAGGATCTTTAGTACTTGGTAGAGCACCCTTTTGCTGTTATGACCTGCTGCAAACTAGATGCATAGCCGGACACCAGCTTCTGGCAGCGTTCCAGAGGAATCTTAGCCCATTCTTCATGAGCAATGGACTCCAGTTCAGTAATATTCTTGGGTTTGCGTGCTGCAATTGCCTCCTTCAAATTTCACCAGAGATTTTCTATGTGATTCAAGTCAGGTGAATGTGATGGCCACTGTAGAATCTTCCAAGACTTCTGCAACCAAGCATTGGTAAAATTTGAGGTATGCTTGGGATCATTGTCCTGTTGGAAGGTCCATTGAAGCCCAACCTTCACAGACAGCATGACGTTTTCTAGAATTTCCTGATACTTCAATGAATCCCTCTTTCCTTACACACGCTGCAGATTTCCAGTGCCAGAGGATGCAAAGCAGCCCCAGAGCATCACCGAGCCACCACCATGCTTTTATTGTAGGCAGAGTGTTTTTTTTTCTCAGCATATGCTTCATTCTTCTTCCTCCAGACAAACCACTGATCCATCGGGCAGAAAAGTTCCAGTTTTGTTTCATCGCACCACAGAACAGAATCCCAAAACTTCTGTGGCTTATTTATATGATTTTGAGCATATTAGAGCCAACTTTTCTTGTGCTTTTGGGTCAGAAGTGGTGTACATCTTGGAGTTTTAGTACACGCCTTACTGTGCGAACTGAAATCTCAGTGCCTGTTGCCACTAAGTCTTACTGCAGGTCTTTTTCAGTAACCTGAGGGTTTTCTCAACCTGCCTTCTCAGAAATCAAGTTGCATCAGTTGATACCTTCTTTTTTCTGCCCGTCTAGGTAGTGTAACCAATATGACTTTAACTTTGAACTTGCGAACTATGCTTCCAACAGTGTCTCTAGGAACAGACCAATGATATGTGTAAGGAGCGCCTAAAATAAAAGCCAGGTCAAGTAGAACTCAATATGATGAAAAGTCTAACAGCAATGTGCTAGAATTAATTAAAATTGTAATGTCAGATATATTTAAAAGTACATAAAGCAACAATAATCAATAGCATAAATTAGAACAAATTAAAATAAAGTACATGGATCCATAGTACTGGCTAAAAAACAGTGCACAATGTAAGCTAATACAAAATAAGCTAATAAAAAAATGCGATTGAATTAAGGAAAAATATAGGCAATGTAAGACAAGATAAAATACAGGATAAAATTCAGAACCTAAAAACAAATATGATTATGAGCAAAATTGTCTGTGATATGGCCCTTGGGGGCAAGGGGCACAATAAATAATGTCAGGAAAAATTATTATGTTATGTGTCCAAAAAGAGAGATGTTAAGTGACAATCCAATCGGTGAAATCCAAAGAAAAATTAAAATCCAAAAAAATTCCAAAAACAGTGTAAATGGGGTCTGTGTATACAACTGAAAAAAGGGTAGGTGATTCCTAGTGTTCCAAATTAAAGTGATCCAAAATATGTCAAAATATTCCTAGTGTTCCAAAATAGGTGATCCAACTAATCCAAAAAAGAAGGGGTGAATCCTCCAAAATGAGGAAAAAAACAAAACTGAAGTAAAAAACTGTGCTGTGATCAACTCCAAGATGGTGGAAAGTGCCAGAGAGTATAAAAATATATATATAAAAATACCAAACAATAATAGAAGTAAAAATATCAAAAAAGAAAAAATGAAAAAAAGTAAAAATCAGTAGTAGATAATGATGACCAATGTAGATAAAATCAATAATAAACAAATAACTCCATAACCTGTGAAAAAAAGAAAAGGTACAACATAGAGCAGTATTGTTTAGAATAAACTCTAGATAATAGGAATATAGCTCACCATATATGCCAACGCGTTTCGGCCCACCAATAGGGCCTTTTTCAAGGCCAGTCTTGAAAAAGGCCCTATTGGTGGGCCGAAACGCGTTGGCATATATGGTGAGCTATATTCCTATTATCTAGAGTTTATTCTAAACAATACTGCTCTATGTTGTACCTTTTCTTTTTTTCACAGGTTATGGAGTTATTTGTTTATTATTGATTTTATCTACATTGGTCATCATTATCTACTACTGATTTTTACTTTTTTTCATTTTTTCTTTTTTGATATTTTTACTTCTATTATTGTTTGGTATTTTTATATATATATTTTTATACTCTCTGGCACTTTCCACCATCTTGGAGTTGATCACAGCACAGTTTTTTACTTCAGTTTTGTTTTTTTCCTCATTTTGGAGGATTCACCCCTTCTTTTTTGGATTAGTTGGATCACCTATTTTGGAACACTAGGAATATTTTGACATATTTTGGATCACTTTAATTTGGAACACTAGGAATCACCTACCCTTTTTTCAGTTGTATACACAGACCCCATTTACACTGTTTTTGGAATTTTTTTGGATTTTAATTTTTCTTTGGATTTCACCGATTGGATTGTCACTTAACATCTCTCTTTTTGGACACATAACATAATAATTTTTCCTGACATTATTTATTGTGCCCCTTGCCCCCAAGGACCATATCACAGACAATTTTGCTCATAATCATATTTGTTTTTAGGTTCTGAATTTTATCCTGTATTTTATCTTGTCTTACATTGCCTATATTTTTCCTTAATTCAATCGCATTTTTGTATTAGCTTATTTTGTATTAGCTTACATTGTGCACTGTTTTTTAGCCAGTACTATGGATCCATGTACTTTATTTTAATTTGTTCTAATTTATGCTATTGATTATCGTTGCTTTATGTACTATTAAATATATCTGACATTACAATTTTAATTAATTCTAGCACATTGCTGTTAGACTTTTCATCATATTGAGTTCTACTTGACCTGGCCTTTATTTTAGGCGCTCCTTACACATATCATTGGTCTGTTCATAACCTATCTATGGGTAACTAGAGACCTATTACCTGTAGGAGCTTAGGTCCCCAAGTTAGCGCCGTTAGACCGTCACCTTCTAAAGTGTCTCTAGGAACATTCAGTGCCTTCACTATCTTTTTTTTTTTATCCTGTTCCTTGATTGTGAAGGGCGATGAATGCTTCTCTTAACTTTGTGGACCATTCTTTTGACTTGGCCATATTTCTAACATGCAGTCAAACATGACACTCAACAAACCCCTAGCCAGCTCAGGTATTTCATGTATTCTAGCTCAGGCACACCTGGTGCAACTACTGAAGCACTTGATTAGTTGCATCAGATGTGCTTGAGACAACACCTGTTTTGCATATCTGTGCTGTTGTGAGGGATTCTATTTAGGGGGTTGAATAATTTTGAGATTGCAGAATTCATTAAAAGTTGAATGTGGGGAAACCACTTAAAGCATTCATCGTGTTGAGCTATTTCAATTGCTTTTATTTGATTAGTTCATTGCAAACAGCTGAAAGTCTGTAAATTTCGACAATAAACCTGGTTTGGAATGAGGGTTGAATAATTTGATTACAAACTGTATTTCTTCATTCTGTCTCTTTAAATTATATTTCTGTCATTAGCGATCTCTATAGGATTGTCATCAGCACTTTCTATAGGACTATCAGCTGTCATAAGCACACTATATAGGACTGTCCGCTGTCATTAGCACACTATATAAGACTGTTAGCTGTCATTAGCACACAATATAGGACTGTCAGCTGGCATTAGCACTCTCTATAGGACTGTTAGCTGTCATTAACGCTCTCTATAGGACCTTTACTTGCCATTAACACTCTCTATAGGACTGTCAGCTGGCATTAGCACACTCTATAGGACTGCTAGCTGCCATTAGCACTCCCTGTAGGACCGTTAGCTGTCATTAGCACTCTCTATAGGACCGTTAGCTGTCATTAGCTCTCTCTATTGGGCTGTTAGCTGGCATTAGCACTCTCTATAGGACTGTTAGCTGCCATTAGCATTCTCTGTAGGACTGTTAGCTGTTATTAGCGCTCTCTATAGGACCGTTAGCTGTCATTATCACTCTCTATAGGACTGTTAGCTGTCATTAGCACACTCTATAGGACCGTTAGCTGCCATTAGCTCTCTCTATAGGACCATTAGCTGCCATTAGCACTCTCTATAGGACTTCACTGGAGCTTCTGCCATATCTGTAGCTGATATAATGCCAGAGTTTTCAAGAGTTTCAGCCATATCAACAACTGATAGGCGATCTATCTGATCTGTTGGGTGCTCTTTAATTATGCTTATATTTTTTTAATGAAAAGTTGGTAACCTGAGATTTTTTTGCAGTGATTGGATGCACGGTGCCAACCAGTTTTAATAATTTTACACAACCTACTGAGTATGGATTAAACCATTTGGAGGACTGTGTTCTCATAGCTTATGGAGGGATCTTTTTATTTGGCGGTGTGTGTACAATGGGACAACCATTGCTAATTGCTCCATAACTGCACTCAGACTTGCCTCAATTAATTGTTGTTTATCTGAACTGGAGAATACTGCACGTATCTCTTATCCCATGTAGGATTTTTGAAGGTTTTTAAATGGTTTTTAATACAAGGGATTTTTAGTTAATAATAAAGGCTACGGTTTATATGTGTATGTATGTATGTATGTGTGTGTGTGTGTATATCTATATATATATATATATATATATATATATATATATATAATGTATATGTGTGTATATGTATGTGTGTATGTGTATATATATATATATATATATATATATATATATATATAATCTACATCTACCTGGATAGATAGTTATTTAAGTGAGTGTTTTAATGGTGTTTCTTTCTATTTTATTTTTTTCCCTGTATTTAATAATATTGGCACTGAGCACTGCACCCTGCTTGTGTGTCAGGGGGTACAGCCCCTAGTAGGGGTAGCGAATACCGGAAGAACTTTTGGAGTGTCGGTTTTCAGCAGGTCACATAAACTCTATGTATTGGTGCAACTTGCACACTGGTTCTGGAATCCGCAGGCCACAAACAAACTGGGTATAGGAACACAATAGTAAGCTACCAGGTAAGTATGCACTCCAAAAACTGAATATATCGGCATAAGTCCAGTGGGTGCCAGCCTTCACAGCAATCCCCAAGCTCTTAAATCAAATAGCAAAAAACAAAGCAAGGGCTGCACTCTTATGAGGTGATGAAAATGTATTGAAGAGCAACGTTTTGGGGCTCCTGCCCCTTTCTCAAGCATATAGGATCATATGGTACATTGGCCCTGAAGTCCGCAAGTTGCAAAGTTGCCTTTTGAAGTTGCGGGCCATACATTTCTAGGCATAGATATACGTTCCAAGACCTACAGCAGATACCTGAAACTGTTGATAGTAGCAAACCCTTATTAGAAGTAATTTTTTATTGATAAATTATGTATAATAAGACATGACCAACATTAAATAATAATACAATTCATTGTACATTAATATACTTGCTCTCGGGGGCGTGTCCGGGCTATGGTCCAAGATGGCCGCTAAATTAGGAGCTCTCTAATCCAATACTGCAATCCACCTGCAATTTGGACTTCAAAAAGCCATCCAGCAGAAATTTATATCCTAAAACATAGGGGACACTTTGCTGACTAGAACGCTATTAAAAAAAAAAAATAGAGAAAGAATTGTTGTTTGCAAAGCAAGAGGACTTCCTAAACTGGACCGCTGAGACTCACTGGTGGCCTCTACGGAGAGAGAGCTCAGCACCCCCCCGGGAAACCGGGTTAACAGAGAATATAGACATTCTCCTTTCAACTTTAATATTGAACATGGGGGATTTCTATGTCTCCCTACAAAAGCTGATGATCTCCTTTGAAAGCACATTGTGCGACAGATTTGACAGGCTCCTGGCTCGCATGGAGTCCGCCCGCCTCAGGGAAATGGCACCCTTTCAGGAAGAAAGATCTACTGTGGAGCCGGAGGATGCGGGTACGGACATACAACGGAGTATGTCTGAACCGCGTGAGAGGGGAGACCAGGTCGGCACTCAATCAAGCAAATGTAAGAAGTCTTTGCCCTCTGCTGTGTCCCGGGAGGGAGCGGCCGGCCCTCTGGGGGATAGCGGGGAGAGTGGAGCACATGAGTTAGGCGATAAGGCCGGATGGTCCTCTGCCCCTATAAAAGGGATAGTAGGCCGTTTGATGTCCCCCGCACCCTCGCCAAGTTTACTGGGACTGATAAAGGCAAGCGGAGTACACTTCGCTAGAAATAGATCCACGCAGCGGTGCCATGGACTTGGGGAGCGCCGGGCTACTTGTGGCTTACGGGTAATTGTGCAGCCCAATCTCTTGATCGGGCCGACTCATCTGAGGCAAACACTGTGCAGAATTTGTGAAGAAAATGCTTGCTTGGCTGAGAGTATCCTCCTGAAGGGACTGGGTCTTTGCAGATCCGTCAGGGACGGTGCTGGTTAGCGGAGGAGGCTCTTATTTGTTTGTATACCTCTGTTTGCATTTATGATCTAACATTTTGTTTTTGTGTTTGTTTTTCTTTCTGCAGCTAAGCCTTGTTCCTCCGTGTATGCCCCTAAAACATGTTCAAAATATAAGATATGCCCCTACCTAGGATAAGGACTAGACTTTGTCGCAGTCATTAATTTAGTTTGGTTCTAAGTATTTAGATAGGGACTTAGCTAATAGATCAGATGGGGGTTATAACTCCGAAAATGTTACATGTTCTCTGTTATACAGATACCTTGTTAATGTACATATTTATCTGCAGGCTCTAATGATTGAGTGTATATGGCAGCAATAACCTTTATTGGAGTATTATACAGGGGACAAAAATGTTTTACTTTATGCTGGTCAGGTGTAATGGGTTTTACTATGTGCATTATATCCATCCTGCTGGGACAATATAAAGCTAGTCATAAGACAGATGTGGGTCCTAAAAATAGTCTCTGTTATGCAGGGAGTGCTACTTGTTTAGGAGAGGCATCTCTTCTAGTTATACATATGCTACACAGGCACAAAGTAATCTAGAGGTCTTCCCAAGAGATCTCATACCACTCTCTGTTTCTGTCCCCCCCTTATATATATTTCTTATCTGTTTGTAGTTGTGTTAATCTCTATAGCATTATGTAGGATAACTGTATGACCAGCATAAATTTTTGTAATGTGACAGAATATATGTAGAAATTAAGTTTAACACCCTCTCACTATAGTCCTCACCACTTATCCCTTTAATGGGGTATGTGCCCTTTTTATATTTTAGAGGGATGTTTTCTATAATATCTGAAGTTAATGATGTGGACTCACAAGGACCTACATGTTCTTGTTCAAAACCTTCCTACAAAAACCAGGTCTCAGAATCCACATTTATTCAGTTATTTTTTGTCTTGTCCAAGCTAACATGTTTATACATAAAATGAGGTATCACACATGGCTATGTGCATGTTCTCCTGATGAGAATCTACTGTGGTTCAAGGTTTCTAAGACATGTCTATGTATTATATGTATGTGTCTGGCTGTATGTCTGTAGGCGTGTTGCCATGATTAACATTTGATTTTGTCTTTGTATGTTCTGAATACCTCAATAAAAATTATTTAAAAAAAAAATAAAAAAAAAAATATACTTGCTCTCTCTCATAAATGGGTTTCTGACGTTTTAGTTTAAAGGGCCATGATACCCAAATGTTTAAACACTTGAAAGTGATCCAGCATAGCTGTAAAAAGCTGAGTAGAAAATATCACCTGAACATCTCTATGTAAAAAAGAAAGATATTTTACCTCAAAATGTCCTAAGTATCCAAACCCCATTGCAAAGGACTTTAAAGGGACATTCCAGTCAAAATTTAAATACATATAGATTTATTACATCTTTGAAAAGAAACATATTTTTAATATACTTGTGTTGGCAAAAATGCTTCTAGTAAAAGTTATCACTGTTTTAGTGTTAACATTTTTCTTTTCATGTGAAACATAGCTAGATATTGTCATTCCACCCACATTTAAAGTAATGCAGCTGCTCAGATCATCAGTGGGGCTTGTATCATGTCAGCAATTAACAAATTGAGTCATTACCAGATGGTACAAGCACCTTATGCTCTCTGAGCAAGTTCTGTGTTTAAAATGCTGGTGCACGGTGCATACTTACATACACTTTTGAAACAGCTATAGCTTTTATTACAAGCATTTTTGCTAATGCATGTGTATTATAAAATTTCTTATGTTCAATACCGAAATGCACCCATGTGGTTTCCAATTTTGGCTGTAATATCCCTTTAAGCAGCAAATCAGTATGCCTTTTCCGGGACAGCTAAGGGAGTGAGCTTTGTGCACACTCATTTTATTTCCCTATTCAGTTTAAAGAAGTTTACTAGGAAATCTCATGAGATCACAGTAAAAGAGTTCATGACCTCAGCACTGCTGATGCTGATTGGCTGCAATTATTTTTTTATTTTATTTTTTTTACCTGCAGCTAAGCAGCAGCTGAAGTATAACTTTTTACACAGAACGTACTCTGGTGAGCTGAGGAGATTGTGAGGTAAAATATCTTCCTTTTTTTATATAGAGATGCTCAGGTGATATTTTCCTGTCAGCTTTTTACAGTTATACTGCATCAGTTTCAATGTTTATCTACATGTTCCACTAATCATTGCATGCTACATACAGCATCAGAACACATACCACCTGAGTATTCAGACTTCCATGATGTTTTTAGCAAGAAAGAGGCTGAAAACCTTCCCCCACACAGAAAGTATGATTGCCCCATTGAATTACTTCCAGGGGCAGACATTCCATGCGGGCACATCTTCCCTCTATCCAAACCTGAATTAGAATATCTTGGGGGTTATTTGGATGAGAACTTGCGCAAAGGATTTATTAGGCCCTCCATGTCACCCGCTGGAGCCGGAACATTCTTAGGTTATGTGATCTCCCCCAAAGGCATTAATATGGAAACTAATAAGATAGAGGCGATTCTACATTGGTCAATACCCACCACTAAAAAACAAGTGCAAAGATTCATGGGCTTTGCAAACTTCTATCGAAAGTTCATTAAGAACTTTGCCCATCTAACTAGAGAAGCCCAATAAGTCTTTGACAACCTTAAGCATAACTTTACCACAGCTCCTATCCTTGCATTTCCAAATCCAGCGCTGCAGTATGTATTAGAGGTTGACGCTTCGGTTTTTGCCATAGGCTCTGTACTGTCACAAAGATTGTCATTAAAAGATCCTTTACATCCAGTGGCCTTTTATTCTCGAGTAATGAAAGCATCAGAATTAAATTATGCTGTTGGTGAGAAGGAGCTACTCGCCATAAAATCCTCTTTAGAACACTGGCAACATCTCTTGGAGGGAACTTCCATACCCATACTCATATACACCGACCATCGTAATCTACAATACCTCAAAACTAACAGAACTCTCACATCCAGACAGGCCAGATGGAACTTATATTTCACTAGATTTAATTTCCTAATTACCTATAGACCATTCTCAAAAAATGGAAAAGCTGACGCCCTTTCCAGGATGTATGATAAACCCTTGATCCCTCTCACAGAACAAACTATCATTCCTTTGGAACAAATCATTGGTCTTACACAAGATGCTACCACAAAGTTTAAATTACAACAACAGTTGGACACTACAATACCAAACTTAAAACTTACTCTGCGGAAAGATGACCTGTATTATTTTGAGGATTCGGTTTACGTACCACCCATTCTGAGACAGTTGGTACTTAAGACCTACCATGATAACCCTTTAGCAGGACATCCAGGGGTCAATAAAACTATTGAACTTATAAAAAGATTTTTCTGGTGGCCAAATCTTACTCAGAAAACACAAGAATACATTAAAGGGACAGTATACACTCATTTTCATATAACTGCATGTAATAGACAATACTATAAAGAATAAGATGCACAGATACTGATATAAAAATCCAGTATAAAATGGTTTAAAAACGTACTTAGAAGCTTTCAGTTTAGCTCTGTTGAAAAGGCAGTTGGAAAGCCCACTGCAAGTGGGAAATAAGACACTCCCCACCCTCCGCCTTCTTTTGCATATGAAAAGACCCTTTACACAACCAGGAGCAAGCTGGAGAAGGTAGCTTACGGTATTCAAATAAAACTTTGGGGCTTGGTTAGGAGTTTGAAAATCAGAGCAATGTTATTTAAAAATAAGCAAAATTATACATTTTTTTAAAAAAAAAAAAACTTTATGGGCTTTATAAATAGATCATCTACAAAACATTTATGCAAAGAAAAAATGAGTGTATAATGGCCCTTTAAGTCTTGTAACATATGTACCACAAAGAAACATAATACCAATCAGCCTTATGGAAAATTAATACCACTACCCACTCCAGAAAGGCCATGGACCGACATAGCTCTTGACTATATTGTTGAGCTACCTCTCTCCTCTAACAACAACACCATTCTTGTAGTTACAGATCTATTTAGCAAAATGGTACATTTTATACCCACTTCCAAACTACCTTCAGCCGCAAAAAACGCAGAGTTATTATTTCACAATGTCTTAAAATTACACGGTCTTCCACAAAGTATAACTTCTGACCGGGGATCGCAATTCACCAGTAAATTTTGGTTTAAATTATGTAAGAAACTACATATACACACCAGGTTCAGCATGTTGTTTCATCCTCAGACGAATGGTCAGACCGAGCGGAACAACCAATGGTTGGAACAATTCCTTCGTTGCTACACAAATACCAAACAGGATGACTGGACCTCCTACCTACCTTATGCGGAATTCACATGCAACAATGCTATTCATTCAACCACAAAATACTCCCCCCTTCTTCATTAACTATGGATACAACCCAACATTTATCTTCGACTCTACCAACGATAGCAACTGTCCGATGGTTAATGATTTAGTCAACACTATCCAAGATACCTTTGCATCAGTCCACGACAATATGGAACAGGCAAAATTGACACAAAAAACATATTACAATAGGAAACGGAGAACTAGTCCTGCCTACTCGGTAGGAGATAAGGTTTGGCTCTCTACCAGACACTTAAAACTAAACTATCCATCCGTAAATTGGGTTCTTTGTATACCGGACCCTTCACCATCAAGGCTGTTGTCAACGAAAATGCAGTTACCTTGAATTTACCCTCTAATATGAGGATACACCCCACCTTTCACGTATCTTTATTGAAACCCTATCATCATACACGTGATCTATCTGACACAGACACCTCTACTTCTATGGATCCCAACCAGGAATATGAGTTTCACTCCATACTGGATTCCAGAAGACATAGGGGTGTATTGCAGTATCTTATTCATTGGAAGGGGTATTCCACGGAGGATGATTCCAGGGAACCTGCACTCAATCTCACGGCACCTCATCTAGTGAACCAGTTCCAACGACGGAATCCAGACAGGCCCAGATAGTGATCTTCGGAGCCGATCCTGGATGGGGAGTTCTGTCATATACCTGTCTTTTTCCATTAAGCATATCACACTGATTGCTGTACACTGTGTCTTTAAGGGGTGTTACTAAGCGTTACTGGTATTTAAGCTGACTCCGTTCTGCATACAGTGCTTGGTATTGTTTCTCTAAGGAACTGTATCCTGAGCCTTTCAACCTCGCTATCATCCGATAGCACTTACCGCCTGTGAATCTCTCGGAACCTTCGATCTTACCAGGGAATTTCCCTGCAACTTCCGGTCTCTCCTCCAAGTGCGATGAAGTCACACGCCGAACACATCTGCTAGCCTGAATGGGTGAGTTCCCTGAAGTCCGGCTGCCGCAAGCAATCTCATTAATAAGGTACCTTATTCAACCTTGTCATGTTTCACCAAATATCTAACTTATATCATAGTCGGACATCATAGGAACGCTTCTCACCTTGCTGCAGAGCCTTAACTAGACGATCCGGACATTCCCCCTGATTTTCAGTAACCTTACTAAACTTTTCCTGTATTATATATATTTTGTGCATAGTGCTATTTCTCACAAGTGATCTGCTGTTTATGCTGCGCTCCAACAGCCTTAGATTACTTAAAGAAGTAAAACCTATATTAAGGTAGTTGTCCTCCTTCTATTGTTAATATTTAATTTAACAACTACTGAAGCAGGACATCTACCACACTCAAAATCTTATGATTTTCATTTGCAAGAGTAACTATTATTTGCAGTTGCGGTTCTTAAATAAACAGTTAGTATATAAATGTTTTGCAGGGAGAAAACCTGCATGCAAAAACAAAGTGCCTTACAGACAAAAGGAACAAATTAAAATCATTAAACATAAGAAAGACCTACTAACTGACACACATTATTACAGTCTCAGTAAGGGACTTTCCCACATGGCGGTTTTATTTTGTACTGAGCTACGCTTGGGGTTATTTTGCATAACCGGATGGTATCTGTAACAGGCTGTTTAATCGGACTTTGTAAAAATGTCGGCTCTTATGTCTTTAGCTACGCAGTGTTTTGAAATTTCACACCCATATTGGTCTTGCCAGCTGGGTGTTACACTAGGCACCTTTTGACTTCTGATAAAGAAGCCATTATTTATATACCGGTCCCTGATCTCTATAGTGAGATTCTCAGCGACAGCAAGGTTCTTCTGCCTGAACTTAAATGTAGTTTCTGCTCCTACATAGAAGTATTATAGATGCGTTTGCTCCCGATGGCTGCTCTTAAATTCCAGCCGACAGGGAGGTTTATTGTGCTCTTACATTAATGTGCTTTTATATGTACTTGTTCCCTATGACTAAGATTCACAGCCGACAGGGGCCCTTATCTGCTTCTGCGGGAAGACAGTGACTACATGCTTTGTATGGGGTGTTGCTGACCCTTACTCCCAACGACTGATGTTAATAAGATTGTCAGCCGACAGGGAGATTTATTCTGCTTGGGCTTAACTGTATGTTCTGGCTTCAGCATCACTGTCTTTGATGCGAGGTTACATATGCCTACTCTATACGGCTGATTTTGATGAGATTTACAGCCGACAGGGGGTTTAGTATTTATCTGCATAATTTTTTATGTGGGTTCGCTAATCCTTGCTTCCAACGGCTGCTATTAGACTCGCAAACCGACAGGAAGTTTATTCTTTATTCAGCATGGGTGATAGTGACAATTGTGTTATACGTTGGCCCAACTCCTTGTGTTAGAAGCCGCCCAGAACGATGGGCGGGGCTTAAACACGCGCCATTGTTGTGCACCTGTTGTGCATTTTACTTGAGTCCGGTTGTGACGAGTATTTCTGCCCGGGAGTTTTTTTTGTCTTAATACGCCCATGATGGGCGGGGCTGCGACGCGCGATATTGTTTGCGCGTCTTTTGGACTTTTCACTGGAGTCCATTTGTTCCAAATGTTTGCTGCCCGGGTGGTTTAATTTAATAACCCCACGATGGGCAGGGTTTACTCATGCTTATGGTTGTACGCCCTTGGGGTCTTACAGTTGAATAAATGGTTCCTCCATTAATTGCCTGATACTGTCTCTGCTGTGTTATAAAGAACATACAGCAGACTAGGTTTTGTGCAGTGTACAGGATGTTTTTGCTGTTGCAATTAGCATACAATAGAGAGGCTTTGTAGGCACGCAGTGTTTCAGATACCTTTCATCTATCAGTGCCCCTTTTTTTCTTGAACTTAGAAGACAGTGACTATTTTTATGGGTCAATTTTCTTCTGCATAGACAAATAAACAGTCTCAGATTAACTGTGTTAATTTTTTAATTGAGATATTACTGCAATAACTAAATAAATAAAACAAAGGTTTGCTGTTTAGGACGAACTATATACTTCCTATGTTTGGCAGCACCCACATTTACATGTAAATTTCTGAATTACATTCGGCAATCTTTCACGCGATCAGTGTACCTCTGTGATCTAGTGGGTAGCCTTCGTGCTTGCAAGCAGGAGCTTGGGAGTTTGATTCCACCTGCTACTGCAGTATTTTCATTTGCTTTGTACAATACTGGTAATAGTCTCAGTGTTATCAGTTGACGCGCTAGTAAAGCTAATTTTTATTAGGACTTTACAGCTACTTCTGGTTGGGCATTTATCCTTTGGATTTTAGTAGGGAACGAAAGCCCACTACTTTGTTGACGGAAATTAAGTTATTAAATTCCTCATATTTCCTTGCAGTTTGCCAAGTTGGCGGCTAGAAGTTTGGGATTTTCCGTCTTCGCACGCTATACCTTCTGTTCGTACTCTGGGTCTGTGGAATGTGTCATTTCAACCTAAGCTTTTGGCTATTCCTTACAAGGAGGACCCTGTTCGGGCCTAACTTGAGGGAGATTGTTTCTTACAGACAGCTGTAGTACTCTGAGGGTTAGCTTAGCTATCTAGCAAGTGGATGATTGCAGTTTGGGACCAGCTGTAGCTCTTGCACCTTGTATGCGTGATAGCAGGCTGTTTTACATCACGAGCGACATAGTTTTCATGCCTTTCAAAAATTTTCGGTAACCAGTCTTGGAGCTTGCTGCTGCTCCCAAGCCAGCATGTTGAGTTGGCTCCTGATCCGGGACCGGATATCGTAGGGGGCAGTCTGTTTTTTCTTCGTACAGACTTGGACAAGAGATGTTCAGGATCCCTGGGTATTAGAGATAGTGTCTCAGGGGTACAAGTTTGGAATCAGAAATTCTTCCCCCAGGGGATGGTTTCTTTTAAAAGAGCGTTCTTGCGCTGTGTACAAGACCTCTATTTCATGGGAGTATTCTGTCCCGTTCCAATTCTGGAGCAGGGACAGGGGTTTTACTCAAATCTGTTTTGTAGTTCCTAAAAAAGAGGGAATTTGCAGTCCTATCTTAGATCTCAAGAATCTAAACTAGTTTTCTCAGAGTTACATCTTTCAAGATGACATCTATTCGTACTCCATTGATCCAGGAGGGTCAATTTATGTCTATAGTGGATCTAAAGGATGCATATCTTCATGTTCCTTTCCACAGAGATCATCACATCTGTTGTGGCTTAGTGACTAGCTCACTGACCTTGGCAAGCAGATGGTCCAGGGTTCATATTCCCCTTGGGCTGCTGGTTGTTACACTCTCTGGTGCTTCAAGTTCCTGAGGTTTGTCTTCTGGACAAACATTTTCTGTTCGTGGCTCTTCCTTTTGGTCTGGCCACGGCACCCAGAGTTTTCGCAAAGGTTCTGGGGTCGCTGCTTGTGGTTCTGAGACCACGGGGCATTGCTGTGGCACCCTATCTGGACAATATTCTGATCCAGGCGTCGACTTATCAGCTAACAAAGTCCTATGCCGACATTGTTCTGTCCTTCCTGAGGACTCATGGGTGGCAGTTACATCTGGAGAAGAGTTCTCTAGTTTCCCACACAAGGGTTCCTTCTTGGGAACTCTAATTGACTCTCTATCCATGAAAATATTTTTGATCACATGCCGAGCACTTCAGATCAATCCCCAGCCATCAGTGGCTCAGTGCATGGAGGTAATTGGATTGATGGTAACGGCAATGGCTACCATTCCATTTGCTCGGTTTCATCTCAGGCCTCTGCAAAACATGCTCAGGCAATAGAATGGAGATTATATAAATTTGTCTCTTCAAATACACCTAGATCAGGAGACAAGGGTCTCTCTTCTATGGTGGTTGTTGCTGGATCATCTATCCCAGGGAACATGCTTTCGCAGACCCTCATGGGTGATAGTGACAACGGTTGCCAGCCTGTTAGGATGGGGTCTCTCCTTCCCATCAATATCCTAGTGTTGAGAGCAATATTAAATGCAAAACAATTCAGGCTTGGCCTACGTTGGCTTCGTCCAATTCATCATGTTCCAGTCGGACTACGTTACGACGTTGGCCTTCATCAATCGTCAGGGGGGAACACGAAGTTCCTTAGCGATGGCGTAAATATTTTTATTTGACGGAAGTAACCGGGATAATGCAGTGGATGGAGTCTCACTCTTGCTATCTGTCCGCGATACCCCCACCCGAGCTGATAGATGCCTGGGCAGTGCGTTGGTTCTTCAGCATAGCTTCTGTGTTTCTCCTATTTGTTCTCCTTCCCCGGGTGATTGCTCAAGTCAAACAGGAGAGGGCTTCGGTGATTATCATCGCTCCTGCATGGCCTCGCAGGACTTGGTATGCCGATCTGGTGGACATGTCATCTCTGTCACAGTGGAAGCTTCCATTGAGGAAAGACCTTCTCATTCTGGGACCCTTCCATCATCCGAATCTAGTTTCTCTGCAGCTAACTGCTTGGAGATTGGCCGCTTAATTTTATCTAAGCGAGGGTTTTTCTGATTTGGTCATAGATACCTTTTATTCAGGCACGTATGTCTGTTACTAGACAGTTTTACCATAAGTTATGGCGTAAATATTTTTATTGGTGCGAATCCATGGACTACTCATGGAGTAGGGTTAGCATTCCCAGGATTTTATCAGCAAGTTCCTTAAAGGGACAGATTCTGATTTGTCTTTTTTGTTACATATGCTTCTGGCTGATGTTCCAGATGTTCAATCTTTTTGTCAAGCTCTGACTAGAATCAGGCCTGTGTTTAGACCGATTGCTCCTCCTTGGAGTTTGAATTTAGTTCTTAAAGTTCTTAACAGGATTCCGTTTGAACCTATGTATTCCATAGATATTAAGTTATTATCTTGGAAAGTTTTGTTTGTGGTTGATATTTCTTCTGCTCAAAGAGTATCTGAGCTTTCAGCATTTCAATGTGATTCTCCTTATCTTAGTTTCCATTCTGATAAGGTGGTGTTACGTACCAAACCTGTTTTCCTTCCTAAGGTTGTTTATAATAAGAATATTCATCAGGAAATTGTTTTCCTTCTTTGTGTCCTAATCCTTCTTCTAAGAAGGAGTGACTGTTACATTCTTTGAACATGGTCCGTGCCTGGAAGTTTTTACTTACAGGCCACTAAGGATTTTCGTCAATCTTCTTCCCTGTTTCTTGTGTTTTCTGGGAAGCGTAGGGGTCAGAAAGCTACTGCTCCCTCTTCTTTTTGGCTGAAGAGTATCATCCGTTTTGCATATGAGACTGCTGGACAGCAGCCTCCTGAACGAATTACGGCTCATTCCACTAGGGCTGTGGCTTCCTCATGGGCTTTTAAACATGATGCTTCTGAGGAACAGATTTGCAAGGCTGCGACTTGGTCTCTTTTCGCTTTTTCAAAATTTTACAAATTTGATACTTTTGCCTCGTCCGAGGCTGTTTTTGGGAGGAAAGTTCTTCGAGCAGTGGTGCCTTCCGTTTAGGTTCCCTGTCTTGTCCCTCCCGTTTCATCCGTGTCCTATAGCTTTGGTATTGTATCCCACAAGTAAGGATGAAATCCGTGGACTCATCGTATCTTGTAAAAGAAAAGGGAAATTTATTCTTACCTGATAAATTTGTTTCTTTTACGATACGATGAGTCCACCGCCCTCCCTGTTTTTATGAGACAGGTTTTTATTTTTGTTAAACGTCAGTCACCTCTGCTCCTTGGCTTTTCCTTTCTCTTCCTAACTTCGGTCGAATGACTGGGTTGGGGGGGAAGGGAGGAGCTATTTATGCAGCTCTGCTGTGGAGCTCTTTGCCTCCTCCTGCTGCCCAGGAGGCGATATCCCACAAGTAAGGATGAAATCCGCTGACTCATCGTATCGTAAAAGAAACAAATTTATCAGGTAAGAATAAATTTCCCTTATCATGAATGTCAGTTATCTATATAAAACTTAAATATCACCTCAATTTAAACTTCACAAATGCCTTTTATATGAGAGGAGAGGGTAAGGGAAATCAACCTTTCAAATTAAATTCCAGCCCAACTTTGAGGGTATTGACCAGTTATTACATTGATTAATACGTATTCAGTGTTCCTAAGTGGAAAAGCCAATTGAGTCTGCAAATTCTCAGGTAAAGAGAGGATTACAATTTTCCATTTATTGAAAAATCTCCCTACTTGGAGAGTAGACAGGTCCGATAAAGAGTATTGTTCAGACATACATTGTTTAATTAAAGCATTTTTACATGCCAGAAATTTGGGGGCTTTGAATGATTTCCAATCTTTAAGAATTAAATTTCTAGTAACAAAAATAATTGTTTTAATTAGTTTGTGTTTTTCTGTATATTTAACTAAGAAAAAGACATGAAACATTTGTATATCAAAATCTACTACAAGCTACCTTTTCAGCTAAAGATTAATTTGGCTCCATAGTTGTGATATTTTTGGACAAGACCAGAAATAGTGTATAATATTTGCCTGATCTGAACTGCATTTGGGGCATCCTTGTTTGGTTCCAAACCAATTATTTAACTTAGCGTTAGTTATTTAGGTTTTCCTAATTAGTTTTAAATGCGATTCTCTCCAATTTGTGGTACCCAGGGTTTGTTGCTTAGTTTAAGAGATTGTTGTATTTCCTCTATATCTAATCTGGGGAACTCTCTTTGCCATCTATCTCTTACGTCAAGTCAAATATTCTTCATTTTGGAAAGAGTTAATCAAATCATAGATTATTGAAATTGATCTCTTGCCAGCATTATATAATTTAATTGTATTGTTTAGGACTCCTAGAGATCAGTTAGGTGTATGTTTTATTTGTAGGTCATTAATATAATGCCTAAGTTGGAGGAAGGCATAAAAATCCTTTTTAGGCAGATCGTATTTCTTGGCAATGTTCGTAAATGAATCAATTGTAGACTCTATTGATAATAAATGTGTGATGCAACTTAGACCTTTATTTTTCCAGCGATGGAATACTACTTGTGTATATCCTGGTATAAACTCCGGATTACCAGTAATACGTGCAATACGGGTTGACACTGATTCTGAGACACATCAGCTGCCAGGCCTTAATTATATTTTTAAATATTATCATATTGGAAATTCTCTTTGGGATTTTATTTATTGGGATATGTAATAAGTTTTCCAAATTAAATGGAGCAATTAGGTTGGCTTCGATTTGATAAAATGTTACATAGTCTTGAGTTGTTATCCAATCGAACGCATATTTAACTAGTGTTGCTAAATTATAAATTTCAATATCTGGAAAAGCCAGACCTGCAGTTAACTTATCGCGTTGTAATTTATCCAACGCAATTCTAAGGGGGGTAGTTATCAACGCGTCTACTTTACCTGCCTTCGCTGGTCCAATACGCCCACCTAAGCTCGCCTACCATCGCCGCCACGGACCTTCAAAATTTCGCCTAAGTTATCAAAAAAGCTGTCAAAAAGCCGCGCACCAAGTATGGGGTGATGAGCAGCGGACTGTGAGAGTTATCACTCATCCGATCTCGCTGCTCTTCGGCTTTTTGACAGCTTTATTGCTAGCCTGTCACTAAGCACCCACACTAACTACACTGTTCTACCCCCTATACCGGCGCCCCCGGAGCCCCCCGCAACTCAATAAAGTTATTAACCCCTAAACCGCCGCTCCTAGACCCCGCCGCAACTCTTATAAATGTATTAACCCCTAAACCGCCGCTCCCGGACACCGCCGCCACCTACATAATGCCTATTAACCCCTATCCTGCCCCCCCTATACCGCCGCCACCTATAATAAACTTATTAACCCCTATCCTGCCGATCCCGGACCTCGCCGCAATTAAATAAATAGTTTAACCCCTAAACCGCCGCTCCCGGACCCCGCCACAACCTATATTAAACTTATTAACCCCTAACCTGCCCCCCCTACACCGTCGCCAACTATAATACATTTATTACCCCCTATCCTGCCCCCCCTACACCACTGCCACTGTAATAAAATTATTAACCCTTAAACCTAAGTCTAACACTAACCCTAACACCCCCTAACTTAAATATTAATTAAATAAATCTAAATAATATTTCTCTTATTAACTAAGTTAATCCTATTTAAAACTAAATACTTACCTTTAAAATAAACCCTAAATAATAATTATATTGTAGCTATCTTAGGATTTTACAGGCATCTTTCAATTTATTTTAACTAGGTACAATAGCTATTAAATAGTTATTAACTATTTAATAGCTACCTAGCTAAAATAAAGAGACATTTACCTGTAAAATAAAAACTAACCTAAGTTACAATTACACCTAACACTACACTATACTTAAATAAATTATTCCTATTTAAAACTAAATACTTACCTGTAAAATAAACCCTAAGATAGCTACAATATAATTAATAATTACATTGTAGCTATTTTAGGATTTATATTTATTTTACAGGTAACTTTGTATTTATTTTAGCTAGTTAGAATAGTTATTAAATAGTTAATAACTATTTAATAACTACCTAGCTAAAAGAAATACAAAATTACCTGTAAAATAAATCCTAACCTAAGTTACAATTAAACCTAACATTACACTATCATTAAATTAATTAAATAAATTACCTACAAACAACTACAATTAAATACAATTAAATAAACTAACTGAAGTACAAAAAATAAAAAAGCTAAGTTACAAAAAATAAAAAAATAAGTTACAAACATTTAAAAAATATTACAACAATTTTAAGCTACTTACACCTAATCTAAGCCCCCTAATAAAATAACAAAGCCCCCCAAAATAAAAAAATGCCCTACCCTTTTCTAAATTAAAAAAGTTCAAAGCTCTTTTACCTTACCAGCCCTTAAAGGGCCTTTTGCGGGGCATGCCCCAAAGAATTCTGCTCTTTTGCCTGTAAAAGAAAAATACAACCCCCCCAACATTAAAACCCACCACCCACATACCCCTAATCTAATAAAAAGCTTCCACAGCAGTGGAAAAATCCAGCATGGAATGGACCGAGAGTAGTGAAAGGTAAAATATAAACTTTATTAGGTATACATTAAGAAGCCTGTGAGTGTTTCACAGCGAATCTGCCAATATCACAGCATAGGTAGAGTCAGCCTAGTAGCCCAACATTACACACTCCAACATGTTTCGTGCTGCGACAGCACTTCGTCAGGGATAGTAAGGGGTTAACTGCTCAGCCGTTAAACACATTTTTGTCCAATCAGATACCTGTATACAATTTTAAACCAATCATAATACCTCAGGAAAGGCTGTCATGATGACTATTCAAATCGATTGGTTAATTCACATTATCTGGATTAACTTTGACTGTGTGTAACAGGTGAGCAGAATAAAAACACATTCATTTGTAAAAAGACACCAAATAAAACATTGGATTACTCAACTACAGATACTGATTTGTAAATGGATGAAAAAGTTTTTTTGAACAAGTTTTGAAAAAAATATACCATTAAACCGTAAAGGCTAAAAAAGAACTTGTGTAAATAAAAATATAAATGAAACCTACGAAAGGCTTTTTTTGTGTATTTATATTATGTTAAATGTCTATGTAGGAAAACCTTTTCTTGTATGTATCCAAACATATGTGTAATGGCTCTGTTCATTATAGAATGAAAATCTCTTGCATCTGAGTTGGGCTAACCTTGTTATTTAGTGTATAAACTGTATCAATGGTAAAAAAACGGTAGCGAACCACTTCTATATATTACTATTTCAGGGCCATAATCAAAGCATTCTTACTACATTTAGATATGTCTGCTAGCAATTTGAAAAAATTAGAAATTAGAAATACCAACTTGAAAGTTTGTGTAGATAAATGGATTTTGTTGCGGATCTGTCTTGTATCCCTAACCTAATGAAAAAATAATCACTAGAGGGCTCTCGTATTGGTGGTAAAAATAGAACTAGAGGGGATATTAAAGTGATACCTCTCACGGATCTATAGCTAATTAGATATCCCCTCTAGTTCTATTTTTACCACCAATACGAGGTCCGGGATCGGCAGGATAGGGGTTAATAACTTTATTATAGAGGGCGGCGGTATAGGGGGGGCAGGATAGGGGTTACTAGGTATAATGTAAGTGGAGGTGGTGTCCGGGGGCGGTGGTTTAGGGGTTAACATATTATAGTGGCGGCGGGGTCCGGGAGCGGCGGTTTAGGGGTTAACATATTTATTATAGTGGCGGTCGGCTCCGGGAGCGGAGGTTTAGGGGGTAATACATTTATTTAGTTGCGGCGGTGTAGGGGGGACAGATTAGGGGTGTTTAGACTCGGGGTACATGTTAGGGTGTTAGGTGTAGACAGCTCCCATAGAAATCAACGGGATGTCTGGCAGCAGCGAACATGAGCTTTCGCTATGGTCAGACTCCCATTGATTCCTATGGGATCCGCCGCCTCCAGGGTTTTTTGATAACTAGCAAAAGTAGTCAGATTGTGCCGCACTTGTGTGCGGAACATCTGGAGTGACGTAAGAATCGATCTGTGTCGGACTGAGTCCGGCGGATCGAAGCTTACGTCACTAAATTCTACTTTTGCCGGTATCTAGGGCTTGGTAACTTAGGCGAATCAGCCTCGCCACAAATACGCTGCGGAATTCAAGCGTATTTGAGGTTGACGGCTTGATAACTAGGCCCCTTTGTCTTCTCCTGTTCCATATAAATCTGGAACAAATTTTTCTAAAAAACATTATATCGGTTTTAGAGAGCAAAAGCGGAATATTTTGGAGCAGATATAATATTTTAGGGAAAAGGATGGTTTTGAGCAACATTATTTGAGATGTCAAGGAAATAGGTAAATTGGCCCAGTCTGCCAATTTCTTTTCACATTCTGCAAATATTTTGGGGTAGTTTAACTGATAGCATTCATGTAAATTTTTCTACCTTATAATTCCCAGATATTTAATCTGGTGTGTTTCTTTAAAGGGAAGTGGAAGTTTGAATTCAGGTGGTTTATTTAACCAGAGCAATTCAGATTTTCCAAAATTAATAGTATATCCAGATATATCACAGAATTGTCGTATTTCTTTTAATAATAAGGGTAGGGTCCTTTCTATATCACTTAAATAAATCAACAGGTCGTCAGCATATAAAGAAAGTATAATTTTTTAACCTCCTATGTGGATACCGGGTAAGCAGCTCCTTAAGAGGATTGCAAAGGGCTCTATTGATAAATTTAAAAGTATCAGCGATAAAGAGCATCCTTGACAGGTACCTCTTTGTAAATTCAAATTTTCAGATGTAGACCCATTTACAATAACTGCAGATATTGGACTGTTGTATAATACTCTTATTAGATTTGTGATATTATCCTTTAAACCAAATTTGTCCAATGTGGTAAATAAATGATCCCAACTAATAAAATCAAAAGCTTTTTCAGCATCAACTGATAACTGTTTCCTATGTTTTAGTTTATCCTGAATATATTCCATTATCAACATCGTTTTCCGTATATTTCTAACTGGGTTTCTACCGGGCATCAACCCAGATTGATTTTCGTGAATATCTGATAAATGTGGTTTCAGTCGATTACCTATTATAGTGGTCAAGATCTTATAATCAGTATTAAGTAAAGATATTGGGCGATATGAAGCCGGATTTTCAGGATCTTTTTAAGAATAAGGGAAATGTTGGCTGCAGCAAACCCAGCCGAACATTCACTAGATTGTAGAAAATAATTATTATATAAATCATGAAGAATAGGGGTAGTTTGTTCCATTAAGATTTTATAGAATTCTGCAGGCAATCTATCAGGGCCGGGAGCTTTATTGGATTTAAGTGCTTTAATCCCATCTTCCACTTCTTTTGTTGTAATTGGCATATTGATATTCTCAATTACCTCTTGTGTTAATCTAGGCATGGTTATTTTGTCCCAAAATTTATCTTTTGTACTCTGATCAATTTTACCTGCTGTATATAATTTTTGAAAGAATTCTAAAAAATATCTTTTGGATTTCACTGTTAGTAGTATATCTTTCTGATCCTTGTTTAATTGCGGCTATGTTGTTGTTAGTTCTTAATTTGTTATGTAGGCCAAATACTTAGCAGACCTGCCTTTAAAGCCCCCATATAGCGCTTTAAGGCGAGCTTCTTCTTGTATCATATTTTGTTTTAAAAATAAATCTCTCTGAGATTTTAAGTTTACATATTTATCCCAATAATGTTTATTAGGCTGTGCCAGATATGCATTAAAACTATTTTTAACTGCATTGGAGAGTTGCTCACTCTGCTGTTAATTTTTTTAATTTTTTTTAATCTTACAAAGATATGCTTTCATTTCACCCCGAAGTACCGCTTTACCACATTCCCAAAAAAACTTCATAATTATTTATATATGTGAAATTAAAATTGGAATATTCTTGCCATCTACTCTTAAGCCAATTTTGAAATTAACTATTTTGCGCTAGATATTTTGGAAAAAATAAATCATTATTGGGTACATTTTGATATGTTTTTAATTCTATCTCTAATGAAATTATTGCATTATTAGAAAGAGTTATATCATGTATGGTCGCCTTTACCTTCTTGCCTGTCATAATATCTGCTATTAAAAACATATCGATTCTTGAGAAGGTTTGGTGGGTTTTGGAGAGACCCGTAAATGCTTTAGTATCTGGATTTTGTAATCTCCAGATATTCCTTATCCCTGTTTTGTTGCAGAATTTTTGTATGATGCGCATTTTCCTATCCCTTTTGTTACTTACTCTTACTCTTTAATCTATCTAAATCGAAAAAGTAAAATTAACATCGCCACCGACTATCAAGTTTTTACCTCTATAGGCCAGTAACTTTGAAGCTAATGTGTCCCAGAACCAAGTATCAACCGCATTTGGTCCGTAGACATTACATAAAATAAAAATTATCTTATCTATTTCCAAGTGAACAATCATAAATCTACCTGCTGGATCAATTATTTTGTTTATAATACGATAAGTCAGTTGTTTATTAATTAAAGGGACAGTCTAGTATAAATTAAACTTTCATTATTCAGATAGGACTTTTAATTTCTCCTGTTAAGTGTAGTCAGTCCACGGGTCATCCATTACTTATGGAATATTTCTCTTCCTAACAGGAAAATGCAAGAGAATTACCCAGCAGAGCTTGCTATATAGCTCCTCCCCTCACCTGTCATACTCAGTCATTCTCTTGCAGCCTAACTAGATAGGAAGCTGTGAGAGATCTGTGGTGTTTTTTAACTTAGTTTATTTCTACAATCAAAAGTTTGTTATTTTTAAATGGCACCGGAGTGTGCTGTTTATTCTCAGGCAGCTTTAGAAGAAGAATCTGCCTGGGTTTTTTTCTATGCGCTTAGCAGACGTAACTAAGACCCACTGGCTGTTCTCATCTGAGGAGTGAGGTAACTTCAGAGAAGGGGAATAGCATGCAGGGTCCCCCTGCAACAAATAGGTATGTGCAGTAAATTATTTTCTGAGGAATGGAATTGACTGAGAAAATACTGCTGATGCCATTGTAAAGTAAGTTCAGCCTTAAATGCAGCGATAGCGACTGGTATCAGGCTGATGTGTGTGTGTGTGCACTGAATGTATTTTCTAAGGAATGGAATTGACTCTGAAAATACTGTAAATACTGAAATAATGTATGAGCCTTAACTGCAGTAAAAGCGACTGGTAGCAGGCTTATTAATAATAATACATAACTTTCAAATGTATGTTTAAAACGTTTACTGGCATGTTAATCGTTTTTTGTGAGGTACTTGGTGATAAAACTTATTGGGGCTTGATTTTTACCACATGGCCATTTTTGTTTTCTGCATAGAAACAGTTTCTGAGCTTCCCCACTGTTGTAATATGAGTGGGAGGGGCCTATTTTAGCGCTTTTTTGCACAGTAAAAATTCAGTCACAATCTGTCTACTTCATCCTCCATGATCCAGATCGTCTCTAGAGAGCTCAGGGGTCTTCAAAATCCATTTTGAGGGAGGTAATCAGTCACAGTAGTCCTGTGACAGTGTATTTGACTGTGAGAAAAACGTTAATTATATAATTGTTATCCGTTTTTGGGTACTAAGGGGTTAATCATCCATTTGCTGGTGGGTGCAATCCTTTGCTAACTTAATACATTTACTGTGAAAATTTGGTTGCTATAACTATTTTGGTTCATTGTTATTTCAACTGTGACAGCTTTTTGTGCTTCTTAAAGGCACAGTAAAGTTTTTTATATTGCTTGTAAATTAATTTTGAAAAGTATTTCCAAGTTTGCTAGTCTCATTGCTAGTTTGTTTAAACATGTCTGACTTAGATGAATCTCTTTGTTCACTATGTTTAAAGGCCAATGTGGAGCCCAATAGAAATTTGTGTACCAATTGCATTGATGCTACTTTGAATAAAAGTCAATCTTTACATGTAAAGAAATTATCACCAGACGACGAGGGGGAAGTTATGCCGACTAACTCTCCTCACGTGTCAGTACCTGCGCCTCCCGCTCAGGAGGTGCGTGATTTTGTGGCGCCAAGTACATCAGGGAGGCCCTTACAAATCACTTTGCAAGACATGGCTACTGTTATGACAGAAGTATTATCTAAGTTGCCAGATTTAAGAGGCAAGCGCGATAGCTCTGGGTTAAGGATAGAGCGCACGGATGAGATGAGAGCCATGTCAGATACTGCGTCACAGTTTGCAGAACGTGAGGACGGAGAGCTTCATTCTGTGGGTGACGGATCTGATCCAGGGAGACTGGATTCAGAGATTTCCAATTTTAAATTTAAGCTAGAGAACCTCCGCACATTGCTAGGGGAGGTATTAGCGGCTCTGAATGATTGTAACACGGTTGCAATTCCAGAGAAATTATGTAGGTTGGATAAATACTATGCGGTACCGGTGTATACTGACGTATTTCCTATACCAAAAAGGCTTACAGAGATTATTAGCAAGGAGTGGGATAGACCTGGTGTGCCTTTTACCCCTCCTCCCATATTTAGGAAAATTTTTCCTATTGACGCCACCACACGAGACTTATGGCAGACGGTCCCTAAGGTGGAGGGAGCAGTTTCTACTTTAGCTAAGCGTACCACTATCCCGGTGGAGGATAGTTGTGCCTTTTCAGATCCAATGGATAAAAAATTAGAGGGTTACCTTAAGAAAATGTTTGTTCAACAAGGTTTTATTTTACAGCCCCTTGCATGCATTGCGCCTGTTACTGCTGCGGCAGCATTCTGGTTTGAGTCTCTGGAAGAGGCCATTCGCTCAGCTCCATTGGATGAAATAATGAACAAGCTTAAAACACTTAAGCTAGCTAACGCATTTGTTTCTGATGCCGTTGTGCATTTAACCAAACTTACGGCTAAGAACTCCGGATTCGCCATCCAAGCGCGCAGAGCGCTATGGCTTAAATCCTGGTCAGCTGACGTGACTTCTAAATCTAAATTGCTTAATATTCCTTTCAAAGGGCAGACCTTATTCGGGCCCGGCTTGAAAGAAATTATTGCTGACATTACAGGAGGTAAGGGCCATGCTCTACCTCAGGACAGGGCCAAATCAAAGGCCAAACAGTCTAATTTTCTTGCCTTTCGTAACTTCAAGGCAGGAGCAGCATCAACTTCCTCCGCTCCAAAACAGGAAGGAGCTGTTGCTCGTTACAGGCAGGGCTGGAAAGTTAACCAGTCCTGGAACAGGGGCAAGCAGGCCAAGAAACCTGCTGCTGCCCCCAAGACAGCATGAAGAGAGGGCCCCCTATCCGGAAACGGATCTAGTGGGGGGCAGACTTTCTCTCTTCGCCCAGGCTTGGGCAAGAGATGTCCAGGATCCCTGGGCGTTGGAGATCATATCCCAGGGATATCTCCTGGACTTCAAGACTTCTCCACGGGGGAGATTTCATCTTTCAAGGTTATCAGCAAACCAAACAAAGAAAGAGGCGTTTCTACGCTGTGTACAAGACCTCTTACTAATGGGGGTAGTCCACCCAGTTCCGCGGACGGAACACGGGCAGGGATTCTATTCAAATCTATTTGTGGTTCCCAAAAAAGAGGGAACCTTCAGACCAATCTTGGACTTAAAAATCCTAAACAAATTTCTAAGAGTTCCATCATTCAAAATGGAGACTTTTTGAACCATCCTTCCCATGATCCAAGAGGGTCAGTACATGACCACGGTGGACTTAAAGGATGCCTACCTTCACATACCGATTCACAAGGACCATTACCGGTATTTGAGATTTGCCTTCCTAGACAGGCATTACCAGTTTGTAGCTCTTCCCTTCGGATTAGCTACGGCTCCAAGAATCTTTAAAAAAATTCTAGGATCACTTCTGGCGGTACTAAGACCGCGAGGCATAGCGGTGACTCCGTACCTAGACGACATTCTGATTAGAGCGTCAAGTTTTCAAACTGCCTCATACAGAGATAGTTCTGGCATTTCTGAGGTCGCATGGGTGGAAGGTGAACGTGGAAAAGAGTTCTCTATTACCACTTACAAGAGTTCCCTTTCTAGGGACTCTTATAGATTCTGTAGAGATGAAAATTTACCTGACAGAGGCCAGGTTATTAAAATTTCTAAATGCTTGCCGTGTCCTTCACTCCATTCCACACCCGTCAGTAGCTCAGTGCATGGAAGTAATCGGCTTAATGGTAGCGGCAATGGACATAGTACCATTTGCACGCCTGCATCTCAGACCGCTGCAATTGTGCATGCTAAGTCAGTGGAACGGGGATTACTCAGATTTGTCCCCCCTACTAAATCTGGATCAAGAGACCAGAGATTCTCTTCTATGGTGGCTCTCTCGGCCACATCTGTCCAAGGGGATGACCTTTCGCAGGCCAGATTGGACGATTGTAACAACAGACGCCAGCCTTCTAGGCTGGGGAGCAGTCTGGAATTCCCTGAAAGCTCAGGGATTATGGACTCAGGAGGAGAAACTCCTCCCAATAAATATTCTGGAGTTAAGAGCAATATTCAATGCTCTCCTAGCTTGGCCTCAGTTAGCAACTCTGAGGTTCATCAGATTTCAGTCGGACAACATCACGACTGTGGCTTATATCAACCATCAAGGGGGAACCAGAAGTTCCCTAGCGATGTTGGAAGTCTCGAAGATAATTCGCTGGGCAGAGTCTCACTCTTGCCACCTGTCAGCGATCTACATCCCAGGCGTGGAGAACTGGGAGGCGGATTTTCTAAGTCGCCAGACTTTTCATCCGGGAGAGTGGGAACTTCATCCGGAGGTCTTTGCTCAACTGGTTCGTCGTTGGGGCAAACCAGATCTGGATCTCATGGCGTCTCGTCAGAACGCCAAGCTTCCTTGTTACGGATCCAGGTCCAGGGACCCGGGAGCGGTGCTGATAGATGCTCTGACAGCCCCTTGGGTCTTCAACATGGCTTATGTGTTTCCACCATTCCCAATGCTTCCTCGTTTGATTGCCAAGATCAAACAGGAGAGAGCTTCGGTGATTCTGATAGCGCCTGCGTGGCCACGCAGGACCTGGTATGCAGACCTAGTGGACATGTCGTCCTGTCCACCGTGGTCTCTGCCTCTGAGACAGGACCTTCTAATTCAGGGTCCTTTCAAACATCCAAATCTAATTTCTCTGAGGCTGACTGCATGGAGATTGAACGCTTGATTCTATCAAAGCGTGGTTTCTCGGAGTCGGTTATTGATACCTTAATACAGGCTAGGAAGCCTGTTACCAGAAAAATTTACCATAAAATATGGCGTAAATATTTACATTGGTGCGAATCCAAGAGTTACTCATGGAGTAAGGTTAGGATTCCTAGGATATTGTCCTTTCTACAAGAGGGTTTAGAAAAGGGCTTATCTACTAGTTCGTTAAAGGGACAGATTTCTGCTCTGTCTATTCTTCTACACAAACGTCTGGCTGAAGTTCCAGACGTTCAGGCTTTCTGTCAGGCTTTAACTAGGATTAAGCCTGTGTTTAAGTCTGTTGCTCCGCCGTGGAGCTTAAACTTAGTTCTTAATGTTCTTCAAGGCGTTCCATTTGAACCCCTTCATTCCATTGATATCAAGTTGTTATCTTGGAAAGTTCTGTTTTTGATGGCTATTTCCTCGGCTCGGAGAGTCTGAGTTATCTGCCTTACATTGTGATTCTCCTTATCTGATTTTCCATTCAGACAAGGTAGTTCTGCGTACTAAACCTGGGTTCTTACCTAAGGTAGTTACTAACAAGAATATCAATCAAGAGATTGTTGTTCCATCTCTGTGTCCTAACCCTTCTTCAAAGAAGGAACGACTTTTGCATAATCTGGACGTAGTCCGTGCCCTGAAATTCTATTTGCAGGCAACTAAGGATTTTCGTCAAACTTCTTCCCTGTTTGTCGTTTACTCTGGACAGAGGAGAAGTCAAAAGGCTTCGGCTACCTCTCTCTCTTTTTGGCTTCGTAGCATAATACGATTAGCCTATGAGACTGCTGGTCAGCAGCCTCCTGAAAGGATTACAGCTCATTCTACTAGAGCTGTGGCTTCCACCTGGGCCTTTAAAAATGAGGCCTCTGTTGAACAGATTTGCAAGGCTGCGACTTGGTCTTAGCTTCACACTTTTTCAAAATTTTACAAATTTGACACTTTTGCTTCCTCGGAGGCTGTGTTTGGGAGAAAGGTACTTCAGGCAGTGGTTCCTTCTGTTTAATGTTCCTGCCTTGTCCCTCCCTTCATCCGTGTACTTTAGCTTTGGTATTGGTATTCCATAAGTAATGGATGACCCGTGGACTGACTACACTTAACAGGAGAAAACATAATTTATGCTTACCTGATAAATTCCTTTCTCCTGTAGTGTAGTCAGTCCACGGCCCGCCCTGTTTTTACGGCAGGTCTAAATTTTAATTAAACTCCAGTCACCACTGTACCCTATGGTTCCTCCTTTCTCGTATGCTTGGTCGAATGACTGAGTATGACAGGTGAGGGGAGGAGCTATATAGCAAGCTCTGCTGGGTAATTCTCTTGCAGTTTCCTGTTAGGAAGAGAAATATTCCATAAGTAATGGATGACCCGTGGACTGACTACACTACAGGAGAAAGGAATTTATCAGGTAAGCATAAATTATGTTTTTAATCAACTTTCCAATTTACTTTTTTTTATTTATTTTTTTATTCCTCTTTATTTGAATTTTGATGTAATAATAATAAACAATGGGCAGTGCCCTCAAATCTTACACATGGTGAATTACATGTTAGTGTCCATACCACAAAAGTCCATCATAAAATTGTGCATTTAGTGTACATCCAAAATTGAAAATCAATAAGACTAACAAGGGTACAAACAACAAGTACCTACCACTTAACAATAAACTAAACTACCGAATTTCTGTTAATAAAAAGCATCTCTTTACTTACTTTATATTCAAACCTTTACTCCCACCAAATGTCGTGCGTGGGTCTGTCCAAGGCCAGGGGCGAAGGCGATGCCAGATGTTTACTAATCGCAAGGCGACTGTTACCTCTAGTGTGACATGAGACATTCAGACAGAGTCCTGGGAAAAAGTCTTAGTATTGAGAGGTAGCTTATGTTGTAATTCGTCCCATAAGAATTTAAGGTCATTGAAAAAAGATACATTGTTGGATTTTAAATATCCGCATTCCTCCATTATCAAGGTCTCAGTCATATGTGCTAACCATGTATTAAGCGAATGGCAGATCTGAGACTTCCAACCTTTGGCTATCAATGATCTGGCTGAGTTTAATGTTAATTGAATCAGTCTACTTCTCAACCTGCATTTACAAGGGGTGGGGAGATTAAGTAATGCAACCTCTGGCTCTAATTTATATTGTTCTTCCAAGCCCAATATGGTTTTAATATTAACTTGGATCAGCTCCCAAAAGGGCTGTATCTTGGGGCACTCCCACCATATGTGCATAAGAGAAACCTTTGTCCCGCACCCACGCCAACAGAGCTCTGAGGAGGAGGGAAAAAAGCTTTTTATTCTAGTGGGTGTGAGGTACCATATGGTTAGTAGTTTATAGTTAGTTTCGAGGAACCTGGTAGAGAAAGAGGACCTCCTGACACTGCTAAATATACGTCTCCATTCTGCGTCTGTTAATGTCTTACCTAAGTCTCTATTCCATCGTTCAATATAATCGGGGTGTTTACAATTTTGGGCATTACTTAACAGTTTTCTGGCCCAAGATAAGGTATGACGGGCTGGGAGATTGACCGAACAGGTCAATTCAAATGGGGTTAAATTCCGGAGCAGTGACTCTTTCTGAGGGTGTGTTTGTATGAAATTGTGTATTTGGTTATATTTTAGCCATTTTGAGAAGACTCCCCCCATTATTTCTGTTAGGTCATGTTTATGCTTAGGTTTGCCATCTTTAGTTAATAAACATATTGGGGCTGTAAATCCCATCTCCCACGTGTTAGAGCTAGTTTTATCGAATTTAATGCCTCCCATCATTTCAGCGTTCAGTGATATTGGAGACAAAGGGGACCCAATAGTAGAGATGCCTGGGTATTTTTTAATTATATTATCCCAAGTGTCAAAGACATGTGCGAGTAGGGGGTAAGATCTCAACCATGGCGGTCTATTCGGTTTTGCAACCCAGCAAAGTGCCCCTGGATTTGGTGTGTGTAGGGTATGTGAATCCATCGGAACCCATGCCTTCCTGTCTTTATTTCTATGCCAATCAATTATCCTCAGGAGGCTAGTAGCCTGGTAGTAAATCTCAATATTAGGCAGCCACAGTCCTCCCTCTCTAACCGTTCTGTACATTGTTGCTTTTTTAATCCTAGGTTTTATTGTCCCCCACACAAATTTGTCTAGTACCCTCTGAGCTTGTATTAGGAAACTACCTGGTAAAGTTATGGGGGCTGCTTGTATGGCATAGATCAACCTAGGGAGGATGTTCATCTTCAGGATCTGTAATCTCCCCCACCAAGAGAAAGGACGATCCTTCCATATTTGTAAATTATGGGATATAGTTTTGAGAAGATTTATGAAATTCAGTTTCAGTAGGGATTTGTGACACAGAGTCAAATAAATTCCTAGGTATTTTATAGCTTTAGTTTGTCTAAGTATGCATGTTTCTAGGAGAGTTTGGAACTTTGTCTTTGGGAAAGAGATGTTTAAAATTTCGAATTTCTGTTAATTTATCAGAAAGTTGGAGAATTGTCCAAACTTCCTAAGTTCCTGCATTACCGCCTTGATTGAGAGCTCAGGGGAAGAAAGGGTGAAGAGGACGTCATCCACGTACAAGGAAAGCTTAAATTCCATTGGGCCTATTTTTATTCCCGTGATTTGTGGATTGTGCCTAGCTCTTTGTGCCAAGACTTCCATGCTGATAACAAACAGGACAGGTGAAAGGGGACAGCCCTGTCTTGTCCCATTACATATGTTGAATGAATCCGAGATCAGGCCATTTACTCTTACTTTCGCAGTGGGGGATTGATATATGCATTTTATTCTCAGAATCATTTTTTCCCCTAGTCCTACCCTATTTAGTGTGGCAAATAAGAACTTCCAATCTAAGCGGTCAAACGCCTTCTCGGCATCTGTTGATATTATCACCATTTCAGTGTTGGTCATTTTGGCGTGTTCAATTAATTGAAGGGTTCTAATGGTGTTGTCCCTGGCTTCCCTTCCAGGGACAAAGCCTGATTGGTCCGTATGAATAATTTGGGGTAAGATTTGCTAATATCTTTGTGTAAATCTTTAAATCAGAGTTTAATAAACAAATGGGTCTGTAGTTACTGGTGAGTTTGGGGGATTTCCCTGGCTTGGGTATGACTGTGATGTGGGCTTCAAGTAATTCTGTTAGAAAATGTCCAGTATCATCAATTTGGTTAAAAAGAGCTAATAATTGAGGGGCTAATAAATTTCTATATTGTTTGTAGTATTGATTAGAGAACCCATCCGGACCTGGACTTTTACTCATTGGTAAGTCATTGATAACATCTATAATTTATTTTAATGTAATCTGGTCCTCTAACGCGTCCCTATCACATACCTGTATTTGATTTAAATCCGCCTCTTGGAGATATTGGTCTAGGGAGCTACTCTGATGAGAGTCAGGCTGAATGGGGAGGTCGTACAAATTCCCATAATAATCTCTGAAAGATTGAGCTATTAATTTAGAGTGAGTAACTTCCTTTCCCTGTCTGTCCGTCATACTAAAAATGTAATTTTGTAGAGATTTGCTTTTCAGAACTCTAGCCAGTAGTGCACCTGCCTTGTTCCCCCCATGGTAGTAAATCATTTTCAAGTACAGAGCCTTCCTGCATGCCTTTTTGTGTTGGTGCTGTTTAATGAGTTCCCTCGAGTCGCTAAGAGTTTGCAGAAGGTCTCTGTTTTAGGGATTGTGCTTGTGGGCAATTTCATCCATCCGGAGCTTTTCTAAGAGATGTGTATATCTGTAATTTGTTTCGCGTTTGTGTATAGCTTTCTCTTTTAAAAGGTGTCCTCTCAGGACAGCTTTGTGCACTAGCCAAACCATTGAAGCCCCACTTTACGTGTTTGAATTTATTTGAAAGTAGTCTGTCATTTTTTTATGTATTTGTGCTGCGACAATGGGGTCTCGAAGTCTCGCCTCGTCTAATCTCCATAGAAAGGGTTGTATAGGCGCCGATGGCCAAGCTAAGTTCATTGATACTGAGGCAAGGTCTGACCACGTTATCGCCTGTATGTTAGAATCCCTCAATAATGTAAGGCTATTGTGTGTAATGAACCAATAATCAATTCTAGAGTACGACCTCGCTGGATTTGAATAAAAAGAATAATTACGTGTAGTCGGATGTATATGGCGCCATGCGTCTATGAGTGTGAGTTTTCGGAAAGTATTACTTATTGAGTTCCGTATACCTGGGGCAACTGAACTACAGCCCTGAGAGCAATCCATTGCCGGGAGCAGAACCACGTTTAAGTCCCCTCCTAGAATTAAGGTCCCCTTCTGCACCTCTAAGATTTTATTTCCCACCCTCTTAACAAACTGGGCCTGGCCAACATTGGGAGAATAGACATTGGCTAGTGTAATCGGTCTATTGAAGAATAAACCTACCAGTATAATAAATCTACCCTCTTTGTCTGCATGTCTTTCAAGTAATTGGAAGTGTGTATTTTTGTTAAACAAGATTTTTGTGTGTGAGTGAAAAAATGAGACCGGGAATTCCCTAGATTTAAAGGTGGGTTCTTTGTCCATTAGGAAATGTGTCTCTTGGACAAATACAATATCCGCACCCTCCCTTTTAAACCAGTTTAGTGCTATGGAGCGCTTTGTTGGCGAATTTAGCCCCTTTACAGTTTTGTGAGACTAATAAAATCTCCCTATGAGAGGAACCTATGATGCGTTTAACTTGTGTATACACTTACCTATAGTCCTCCCTGGAAGAAGACTTCGCCCATCTGTATTAGCATCGCCTTTGCCATTAGTAAGTAGGTGCAAGTCGAGAAATAGTCTGTAATAGTCACATTATAGTAAAACCTGAAGTATCGAGATAAACAGAAGCAAGCATTAGAGATTCGGTAAAAACTAAAACATATTCTAACATAAACACTAACAATACAAAACCAGGGACAAAGGGTCCTAGACTCCATCCAAAAAAAGGGAGTCATAGGGGTATTGGTTCAACCAGAAGGGTTGAATGGCACCCAGTAAGCTATATTCTGGAAGTGGAAAACACATAGTTCAATATTCATTATGCATTTGTTAAATTCTGTGGAGTACAAAGACAGGGGGGAAAACAAACGGAAAAGTACATTCAGATGTGTTTCTGAGTATGTCCCTTCAGTTCATATTCATCTAGGAGGCCTGTTTCTCAGATCTCTAGGAATTCTCCAGCCAATTCCCACTTTAATCCATCTTACATGTGAAGTTTCATTTTCAACCATTCTCTGGAACCACTGTTGGTTCATTTTGTGTTGTTAGAGAGTCTCTCGATCTCGTCTTGGCAGCTTTCATCCAACGGGATCGTTGGGGTTGAGGGTGTACATCATCTCCCTTTCGAGGGGTAGGCCTGGATGCATCTAAGGAGGGGAGAGAAGGGGGAGAATTATCCAAAGATTTACAGAATTGTTCCAGATCTTCTGAGGATCAATACGTTATAAGTCTGTAGTCTTTTATAACTTTTATACTAAATGGGAACCCCCATCTGTAAGTCATGCCTTGTTCTTTGAGATGTGTTGGGAGGAATCTCACCTCTTTGCGGTTTTGAAGTGTGATTGGGCTCAGGTCTGCATAGATATGTAGCTTGAAACCGTCAATTTGAAAGGATTGCTGTTTCCTTGTTGCATTCATAATATTTTCTTTGTCCGTGAATTTGTGGAAACGAAGATTCACGTCTCTAGGGGGTTCACCTTCTCTCTGGGAGGGCCTCAGGGCTCTGTGGGCTCTGTCTAGAGGCATGTCCTCCATTTGTTGGTCATTCATAAGATGTTTAAAAGTCTTTTGTATGACATTTTGGAGGGTATCAGATGGTATCTTCTCTGGAATGCCCCTAATACGTAGATTTTGCCTCCTTCCTCTATTGTCTAGATCCTCTAATTTAGAGTGTAGAAATTCTATCTGGGATTCCTGCGTATCTATTTTCCTTGTGAGTAGATCCATTGTAGAAGCGTTTTCTTAGTCTTGTTCCTCCAAATAGGATACCCTACCCCTAGTTCTGCCACGTCTTTCTTTATACCAGAGAGGCCATCTTTTAAAATCTCATTCACTTGCTGGAAAAAACTAGTGAGGTCTGCTCTGGTCGGGAGATCTTTCAGATCGGCCCTAGTTATAGGAGGTTCCCTGTCTTGGGAGGGAGCTTCTAAATTATCTTCTTGTGATGGTTGTAACTCCTCACCCTCCTCTGGTGGTGAAGTTTGTAACTTTTGGAAGAAGGTGTTCATTTTGGTGTTGGGGAAGGTCCCAACTTTGGACCCTTTATCTATCCTGTTAATCCTTCTCAACACCATTTTAGGTGTATGGAGTGTTGCGAATTAGGATGAGAACTGTATTGTTACCCAAACCGCTGTCTGTAGCCCTTCCCTCCCCAATGGGAGAATGCTTATAGTTGTTTTAGCTATAGAGTCTCTCCTGGGGATCTGAGTGATCTTTGTAGGAAGTCTTTATAGGAAGCACTCCGCTGTGTGTGAGTTATCAGGCCTCACTTGTAGTCTGGGTCTTTTATATGAAGTAATCCTATTATCTTTTTACTATTGTATGGTTTTTGGCCTCACTCAATATATACTGCTGGTGCAGTGTGTTTAAAGGCATTCGCAATTTGGATACTTGCAAGGATTAATTTTTCTCCTCTCCCCCTACGTGTTACTAAAGTCTTGCTATGCCATCCAGCTTAGGCCTCACCTCCCCTGTTGATTTGGGTGAAACTGAATTGAGCCAGGAATTTTCTTTCTTTTCATAAACAGCGATTCTTATCAAGTAATTATTGGCCTGGACATAGAGCTTCGCTATATTGCCCCCTACCTAGACTGTGTAATTCTCAGCTTTACTTCTAGCTGAATGAGGCTGTCAGCAAAAGATTTGGTCGCATTAAGAGTTCTGCTTAAGGCCGTGAGATCAGGTGTACACGGGGTTTCCCACCCAGGTGACAGGGGCGCTTCAACTAAATGTATGTAGGAGTTATTGTAATGTGACTTATACCCCCACTCACCCCTCGGTCTGTAGTTTTGTACGCCTTGCAGAATGCTCCGATATCAAGTCTGAGCCTCCTCTGCACTGCCGAGCTCCGTAAAGTAATATTGAACTTCTGGGGTTTCCCTGCAGCACAGCAGGGGCGCGCTGTATTAATAGGACTTAATGTCCGTTAAATGGTCATGACTCCCGGTTCTGCTCCCCTACTCGTCCTCCACTGCTATTCATGCTTGCCATCCACAATCTTTAGCTCGGTTTCTCCACCATAATAAGGGACAATCTCCCTCTGGGTGCCAAACACACACGGAGCATTACAGCTTTACGGCCATCTCAGGGCATGGTCGGCTCCGCCCCTCCAATTTACTTTTATCATCAAATTTGCTTTTTTCTCTTGGTATTCTTAGTTTAAACTAAACATAGGTAGGCTCATATGCTAATTTCTTAGCCTTTGAGGGCTGCCTCTTATCACATGTTTTTTAAATCTCTTTTCAACACAAAGAGACAGAAAGTACATGTGGGCCATATAGATAACACTGTGTTCAGGCACAGGGGGTTATTTAAGATTTAGCACAAAACAAAGCTAAATTTAATACAATGGATAATAAACAGTCAGTCATGTGATCAGGGGGCTGGAAGAAGGTTCCTAGACACAAGGTAATCACAGAGATAAAACGTATATTAATTTAACTGTGTTGGTTATGCAAAACTGGGGAATGGGTAATAAAGGGATTATCTATCTTTTAAAACAATAACAATTCTATGGTAGACTGTCCCTTTAATATTGCAACTCCATTTCTCCTGTTATCAAAGTCTGAGGAAATTATCTCGCCCACCCATTTGATTTTTAGATTAGATTAGATTCGTTTATTGTCATTGTACAAAGTAAAAAAAGAGAGACAACAAAATTCTAATTGAAAATCTAATCAATCCCATACACAAATAGCACTATAATGGTAAGACTAATAGATAACAAAAATTCAAGTGACTTGTGCAAAAAATTTCTATACCACAAAAATAAACACAATGCAAGTGTAATAAAGGTCAAGTGCGAAAAAATCAGTTCCATACAAAGGAATATATATATGTGTAAAAAAATACAATATAAAAAGTTGCTCATCTTACTCACATATGTGTATATTTGCGTTATGTATATAATGTGAATCGTGTGTGTGTTATATAAATCACGTGTATGTTATATTATATGTGTTATGTGAATAAAAGGTGAAGTGAAAAAGGACCCTTAACAGGATAATCAATTAGATTAAAGGGACACTTAACCCACATTTTTTCTTTTGTAATTCAGAAAGAGCATGCAATTTTAAGCAACTTTCTAATTTACTCCTATTTTCAATTTTTCTTCATTCTCTTGCTATCATTATTTGAAAAAGAAGGCATCTAAGCTATTTTTTGGTTTCAGTACTCTGGACAGCACTTTTTTATTGGTGGATGAATTTATCCACCAATCAGCAAGGACAACCCAGGTTGTTCACCAAAAATGGGCCGGCATCTAAACTTACATTCTTGCATTTCAAATAAAGATACCAAGAGAATGAAGAAAATTTGATAATAGGAGTAAATTAGAAACTTGCTTAAAATTTCATGCTCAATCTGAATCACGAAAGAAAATTTTTGGTTACAGTGTCCCTTTAAGTAAAAACCATTAATTTAGCACTTTCTTCGTTATAAATAAAAAAATCCAATCATAAAAGATAAGAAGGATAAAAAGTAAAAAAAAAATATGAGCATAAGAGAGGATTTTTAAAAATTAATTAAAATCTCAGTAGATAAATTAACTTTTTTCATTGATGTTAAGAAATAGAGACGTTGTTGAGCTTTTTTCACTAAAATTGAGGTATTCAAAGACCAAGTCAAATCTTCAGAGATGTGTGTGCCCAGAAACTTGAAACTTGATACACGTTCAACCTCAGTTCCATTTATATAAATGGACAGATGTAAACATCAATTGGATTTCCTAAAATCAATAATGATTTTTTTAATTTATGGGCTTCTTTTTCTGTTAAATGTGTCTCCTGCAGCAGCACTATGTCTGCTTTATGTGAACCTAAAAGCTTAATTATAGTCTTCCGTTTTATTAGCGATGTAATTCCCCCAACATTCCATGATAATATATTAAGTGTATCACTTCTCATTTATGTGTCATTTGGTGATCTCTTTCTATGTGAATACACATATATAAATACATACATATTGTGTACTGGCAAAGGGATGGAGGGGAGAGGGAGGGGGTAAAGAAAAAAAATTAAACCCACGAATGTATATTTCGTTTTAGGGAAAAAACGTATCTTAATACCTCCTCTAGTAATTTTATTACTCTTTAATCCTGGTTGATAAAAAAAAAAATCACTCACATACAGATTAATCAATGGCATCATCAAAATTTGAACTAACACCATTAAACTTAAAATGAATAAAAACATAAACCAACATATCCAGACTAGAGATAATCTAATATACATGCCTTCTATTCAATTCCACTGTCTTTACAGAATATTTTGGCTTCTTGTGGAGTGTCAAGTGTCTTAGATTCACAGTCTATTAACAAAATTAATTTAACTGGGTATATTAATTGTACATTATAGCTTGCTTTAATCAGTTTTGTGCAAAAATGGGCCATTAGTCATCTTTTGGCAGAAGTTTCAGCTGAGAAGTCTTGGAATATCATTATTTTATCCTGCTCTAAGAACACTGGGCTTGACTTCCTGTAACATCTCAGCATATTAATTTTATCTGTAAATTTAAGAAATTTGGCAATAATCGGTCTAGGTTGCAATGTACCGTCAGCATTACTGCGACTCATCCCCGTCCTGTGTATTCTCTCAATTTGGATGGTCTGGGAATTTAACTGCATGGTCAATAAATTTGGTAGAGTCATAGTAATGAAGTGAACTATATCTTTAAATTCAGCTGTCTCAGGTAGACCTATAATTCTAATATTGTTTCGGCGTGCGCAATCTTCAAGATCTTCTAATTTCTCCAACATAGGTGTGTCCGGTCCACGGCGTCATCCTTACTTGTGGGATATTCTCTTCCCCAACAGGAAATGGCAAAGAGCCCAGCAAAGCTGGTCACATGATCCCTCCTAGGCTCCGCCTACCCCAGTCATTCTCTTTGCCGTTGTACAGGCAACATCTCCACGGAGATGGCTTAGAGTTTTTTAGTGTTTAACTGTAGTTTTTATTATTCAATCAAGAGTTTGTTATTTTGAAATAGTGCTGGTATGTACTATTTACTCAGAAACAGAAAAGAGATGAAGATTTCTGTTTGTATGAGGAAAATGATTTTAGCAACCGTCACTAAAATCCATGGCTGTTCCACACAGGACTGTTGAGAGCAATTAACTTCAGTTGGGGGAACAGTGAGCAGTCTCTTGCTGCTTGAGGTATGACACATTCTAACAAGACGATGTAATGCTGGAAGCTGTCATTTTCCCTCTGGGATCCGGTAAGCCATGTTTATTACGATTGTAAATAAGGGCTTCAAAAAGGGCTTATTAAGCTTACACATATTTAGCCTTGAGGAATCATTTTATCTGGGTATTTTGATATAATAATATCGGCAGGCACTGTTTTAGACACCTTATTCTTTAGGGGCTTTCCCAAAGCATAGGCAGAGCCTCATTTTCGCGCCGGTGTTGCGCACTTGTTTTTGAGAGGCATGGCATGCAGTCGCATGTGAGAGGAGCTCTGATACTTAGAAAAGACTTTCTGAAGGCGTCATTTGGTATCGTATTCCCCTTGGGGCTTGGTTGGGTCTCAGCAAAGCAGATACCAGGGACTGTAAAGGGGTTAAAGTTCAAAACGGCTCCGGTTCCGTTATTTTAAGGGTTAAAGCTTCCAAATTTGGTGTGCAATACTTTTAAGGCTTTAAGACACTGTGGTGAATTTTGAACAATTCCTTCATGTTTTTTCGCATTTGCAGTAAAAAAGTGTGTTCAGTTTAAAATTTAAAGTGACAGTAACGGTTTTATTTTAAAACGTTTTTTGTACTTTGTTATCAAGTTTATGCCTGTTTAACATGTCTGAACTACCAGATAGACTGTGTTCTGAATGTGGGGAAGCCAGAATTCCTATTCATTTAAATAAATGTGATTTATGTGACAATGACAATGATGCCCAAGATGATTCCTCAAGTGAGGGGAGTAAGCATGGTACTGCATCATTCCCTCCTTCGTCTACACGAGTCTTGCCCACTCAGGAGGCCCCTAGTACATCTAGCGCGCCAATACTCCTTACTATGCAACAATTAACGGCTGTAATGGATAATTCTGTCAAAAACATTTTAGCCAAAATGAACACTTATCAGCGTAAGCGCGACTGCTCTGTTTTAGATACTGAAGAGCATGACGACGCTGATATTAATATTTCTGAAGGGCCCCTAACTCAGTCTGATGGGGCCAGGGAGGTTTTGTCTGAGGGAGAAATTACTGATTCAGGGAACATTTCTCAACAAGCTGAACCTGATGTGATTGCATTTAAATTTAAGTTGGAACATCTCCGCATTCTGCTTAAGGAGGTATTATCCACTCTGGATGATTGTGACAAGTTGGTCATCCCAGAGAAACTATGTAAAATGGACAAGTTCCTAGAGGTGCCGGGGCTCCCAGAAGCTTTTCCTATACCCAAGCGGGTGGCGGACATTGTTAATAAAGAATGGGAAAGGCCCGGTATTCCTTTCGTCCCTCCCCCCATATTTAAAAAATTGTTTCCTATGGTCGACCCCAGAAAGGACTTATGGCAGACAGTCCCCAAGGTCGAGGGAGCGGTTTCCACTTTAAACAAACGCACCACTATACCCATAGAGGATAGTTGTGCTTTCAAAGATCCTATGGATAAAAAATTAGAAGGTTTGCTTAAAAAGATGTTTGTTCAGCAGGGTTACCTTCTACAACCAATTTCATGCATTGTCCCTGTCGCTACAGCCGCATGTTTCTGGTTCGATGAGCTGATAAAGGCGGTCGACAGTGATTCTCCTCCTTATGAGGAGATTATGGACAGAATCAATGCTCTCAAATTGGCTAATTCTTTCCCCCTAGATGCCACTTTGCAATTGGCTAGGTTAGCGGCTAAGAATTCTGGGTTTGCTATTGTGGCGCGCAGAGCGCTTTGGTTGAAATCTTGGTCGGCTGATGCGTCTTCCAAGAACAAGCTACTTAACATTCCTTTCAAGGGGAAAACGCTGTTTGGCCCTGACTTGAAAGAGATTATCTCGGATATCACTGGGGGTAAGGGCCACGCCCTTCCTCAGGATCGGCCTTTCAAGGCAAAAAATAAACCTAATTTTCGTCCCTTTCGTAGAAACGGACCAGCCCAAGGTGCTACGTCCTCTAAGCAAGAGGGTAATACTTCTCAAGCCAAGCCAGCTTGGAGACCAATGCAAGGCTGGAACAAGGGAAAGCAGGCCAAGAAACCTGCCACTGCTACCAAGACAGCATGAAATGTTGGCCCCCGATCCGGGACCGGATCTGGTGGGGGGCAGACTCTCTCTCTTCGCTCAGGCTTGGGCAAGAGATGTTCTGGATCCTTGGGCGCTAGAGATAGTCTCCCAAGGTTATCTTCTGGAATTCAAGGGACTTCCCCCAAGGGGGAGGTTCCACAGGTCTCAGTTGTCTTCAGACCACATAAAAAGACAGGCATTCTTACATTGTGTAGAAGACCTGTTAAAAATGGGAGTGATTCATCCCGTTCCATTAAGAGAACAAGGGATGGGGTTCTACTCCAATCTGTTTATAGTTCCCAAAAAAGAGGGAACGTTCAGACCAGTCTTAGATCTCAAGATCTTAAACAAGTTTCTCAAGGTTCCATCGTTCAAGATGGAAACCATTCGAACTATTCTTCCTTCCATCCAGGAAGGTCAATTCATGACCACGGTGGATTTAAAGGATGCGTATCTACATATTCCTATCCACAAGGAACATCATCGGTTCCTGAGGTTCGCATTCCTGGACAAACATTACCAGTTCGTGGCGCTTCCTTTCGGATTAGCCACTGCTCCAAGGATTTTCACAAAGGTACTAGGGTCCCTTCTAGCTGTGCTAAGACCAAGGGGCATTGCGGTAGTACCTTACTTGGACGACATTCTGATTCAAGCGTCGTCCCTTCCTCAAGCAAAGGCTCACACGGACATTGTCCTGGCCTTTCTCAGATCTCACGGATGGAAAGTGAACGCGGAAAAGAGTTCTCTATCTCCGTCAACAAGGGTTCCCTTCTTGGGAACAATAATAGACTCCTTAGAAATGAGGATTTTTCTGACAGAGGCCAGAAAAACAAAACTTCTAGACTCTTGTCGGATACTTCATTCCGTTCCTCTTCCTTCCATAGCTCAGTGCATGGAAGTGATCGGGTTGATGGTAGCGGCAATGGACATAGTTCCTTTTGCACGCATTCATCTAAGACCATTACAACTGTGCATGCTCAGTCAGTGGAATGGGGACTATACAGACTTGTCTCCGAAGATACAAGTAAATCAGAGGACCAGAGACTCACTCCGTTGGTGGCTGTCCCTGGACAACCTGTCACGAGGGATGACATTCCGCAGACCAGAGTGGGTCATTGTCACGACCGACGCCAGTCTGATGGGCTGGGGCGCGGTCTGGGGATCCCTGAAAGCTCAGGGTCTTTGGTCTCGGGAAGAATCTCTTCTACCGATAAATATTCTGGAACTGAGAGCGATATTCAATGCTCTCAAGGCTTGGCCTCAGCTAGCGAGGGCCAAGTTCATACGGTTTCAATCAGACAACATGACAACTGTTGCGTACATCAACCATCAGGGGGGAACAAGGAGTTCCCTGGCGATGGAAGAAGTGACCAAAATCATTCTATGGGCGGAGTCTCACTCCTGCCACCTGTCTGCTATCCACATCCCAGGAGTGGAAAATTGGGAAGCGGATTTTCTGAGTCGTCAGACATTGCATCCGGGGGAGTGGGAACTCCATCCGGAAATCTTTGCCCAAGTCACTCAGCTGTGGGGCATTCCAGACATGGATCTGATGGCCTCTCGTCAGAACTTCAAAGTTCCTTGCTACGGGTCCAGATCCAGGGATCCCAAGGCGGCTCTAGTGGATGCACTAGTAGCACCTTGGACCTTCAAACTAGCTTATGTGTTCCCGCCGTTTCCTCTCATCCCCAGGCTGGTAGCCAGGATCAATCAGGAGAGGGCGTCGGTGATCTTGATAGCTCCTGCGTGGCCACGCAGGACTTGGTATGCAGATCTGGTGAATATGTCATCGGCTCCTCCTTGGAAGCTACCTTTGAGACGAGACCTTCTTGTTCAGGGTCCGTTCGAACATCCGAATCTGGTTTCACTCCAGCTGACTGCTTGGAGATTGAACGCTTGATCTTATCGAAGCGAGGGTTCTCAGATTCTGTTATCGATACTCTTGTTCAGGCCAGAAAGCCTGTAACTAGAAAGATTTACCACAAAATTTGGAAAAAATATATCTGTTGGTGTGAATCTAAAGGATTCCCTTGGGACAAGGTTAAGATTCCTAGGATTCTATCCTTCCTTCAAGAAGGATTGGAAAAAGGATTATCTGCAAGTTCCCTGAAGGGACAGATTTCTGCCTTGTCTGTGTTACTTCACAAAAAGCTGGCCGCTGTGCCAGATGTTCAAGCCTTTGTTCAGGCTCTGGTTAGAATTAAGCCTGTTTACAAACCTTTGACTCCTCCTTGGAGTCTCAATTTAGTTCTTTCAGTTCTTCAGGGGGTTCCGTTTGAACCCTTGCATTCCGTTGATATTAAGTTATTATCTTGGAAAGTTTTGTTTTTAGTTGCAATTTCTTCTGCTAGAAGAGTTTCAGAATTATCTGCTCTGCAGTGTTCTCCTCCTTATCTGGTGTTCCATGCAGATAAGGTGGTTTTACGTACTAAACCTGGTTTTCTTCCAAAAGTTGTTTCTAACAAAAACATTAACCAGGAGATTATCGTACCTTCTCTATGTCCGAAACCAGTTTCAAAGAAGGAACGTTTGTTGCACAATTTGGATGTTGTTCGCGCTCTAAAATTCTATTTAGATGCTACAAAGGATTTTAGACAAACATCTTCCTTGTTTGTTGTTTATTCCGGTAAAAGGAGAGGTCAAAAAGCAACTTCTACCTCTCTCTCTTTTTGGATTAAAAGCATCATCAGATTGGCTTACGAGACTGCCGGACGGCAGCCTCCCGAAAGAATCACAGCTCATTCCACTAGGGCTGTGGCTTCCACATGGGCCTTCAAGAACGAGGCTTCTGTTGATCAGATATGTAGGGCAGCGACTTGGTCTTCACTGCACACTTTTACCAAATTTTACAAGTTTGATACTTTTGCTTCTTCTGAGGCTATTTTTGGGAGAAAGGTTTTGCAAGCCGTGGTGCCTTCCATTTAGGTGACCTGATTTGCTCCCTCCCTTCATCCGTGTCCTAAAGCTTTGGTATTGGTTCCCACAAGTAAGGATGACGCCGTGGACCGGACACACCTATGTTGGAGAAAACAGAATTTATGTTTACCTGATAAATTACTTTCTCCAACGGTGTGTCCGGTCCACGGCCCGCCCTGGTTTTTTTAATCAGGTCTGATAATTTATTTTCTTTAACTACAGTCACCACGGTACCATATGGTTTCTCCTATGCAAATATTCCTCCTTAACGTCGGTCGAATGACTGGGGTAGGCGGAGCCTAGGAGGGATCATGTGACCAGCTTTGCTGGGCTCTTTGCCATTTCCTGTTGGGGAAGAGAATATCCCACAAGTAAGGATGACGCCGTGGACCGGACACACCGTTGGAGAAAGTAATTTATCAGGTAAACATAAATTCTGTTTTCCTCTGCATATTTGTCATCTTAGTCTGTTGTGGTAGATTAGTCTGTTCTAATAAAGTCAGTCTGTCTTCTAAGTCTGAAGTTCTTGTTTCTATTTCATTAAGTCTAGTTGTGAACTGTCTAACTTCATTTGATAAGATGTTAAAATCTTGTTTAATCTCTTGTTTTAGTGAATCTAATTGAGAGGAAAACATCTTGGATATTTGTGTAACAATTTCAGACGTATTACTTAAGATTGACTGTGTGTCAGTATGTTCCTGCATAGAGTCTGAATTCAGTTCCATATTTTTAGTAACATTTTCTTTTTCAAGATACGATGATTCCATGGATTTCATCCTTAATTGTGGGATATTGCCTCCTGGTCAGCAGGAGGAGGCAAAGAGCACCACAGCAGAGCTGTATAAATAGCTCCTCCCTTCCCTCCCAACCCAGTCATTCTCTTTGCCTGTGTTAGTTAGATAGGAGGTGGCAAAGTGAGGTGTTAGTAAAGATTCTTCAATCAAGTGTTTATTATTTTCTAAGTGGTGCCACTGAGTGCTACTTTGTGCTAGGGTGTAGCCTAGACCAGATCAGTCTCTTCAGTAAATAAGAGAAGCATTTGGTGGCTTTAAAGCAAGGGAACTTGTGGGACATAATTCTCACTGCGCCTCCCATATACTGTTGCTGCCCTATTTGGGGAAAAGATCTGAGGGATTTTACTCAGTGTTTTCTTTGTCATCCTCAGGTCCATGTGAGCAGTAGGACTTCACACACCTGGGAGCTGCCTTTGCTGTCGGCAGATGGAGAGGTAAGTTCCATTTTTTATTTCTGGCCCGGAATATACCCTTAGAGGATATAAAAGAACTCAGAAGATGTGGCAACTCATATTGTGAATAAAAGCCCTTAGAGAAAGTGATGGGCTCTTCATTCCGGTATGTTTTACTTTAAGACAGCACATGTATTACTTTGGCTAAGATCTAATCTCCCAGCGGTTTCATTAACTACATGCCGCCATGGAGATGTCTCTGCTGATATTTCCCTAGACGGGATACTTGACTCATTCCCCTTGATAATCTGTCACATCTCCCAGCGGTATCATCAGAGAACAATGCTGACCGGGAGATGCCTAATGGGCAATTTTTCCTTATGCTTTGGGATGGAAGTTTTGGGGGTTATTAAGAGCCTTTTTTATGATATTGTGCACTGCAGACCAGATATAAAGAGCTTTATCACATCTCCCGGCGGTTACAGAAAAAAATGCCGACCGGGAGATGACTGCATGGTTGACTTTGGCATACGCCCACGAAGGGAGGTCCTTGGAGGCGTCTTTCACATTGCGTGCCTTTTTTGTCTCCCGGCGGTTCATTGAATCTATCATGCCGCCTGGGAGTTATCTGTTGTGTCGAGGTCCTGTAATATAGACGAGTACAGTTCCACTGTTTCAATGACATGCTATTGATCATCTCCCGGCGGTTCAATAGATCTACATGCCCACCCGGAGATGGCTGCATGGTTACATTCTACAGGGTGATACTACTGACACCCACGTAGGGCGGTCCTTGAAGGCGTCTTCTATATTGCGCGCCTTCTTTATCTGTTAAGTCAGTATAGTTTGTGACACTGTTTACATGACACGTTTTTCCTCGTCTCCCGGCGGTTCAATAATTATACATACTGACTGGGAGATAGATTATGTCATCATACAGGAGGAGGGTCTTGGTGGAGCGCCCTGTTTCCCCTCTCTATATAGATCATTTTTATAAAGATCCAAGGAGATATGTTTTACCATATTTTAGACTCTACTGTAGTCTATTTTTTTGATACGCACACAAGAGACCCTTACATAGTCTTTGAGTTGAGGTAGGCCCCCCGGTTTGGAGTTCATACTACTCAGAGGGTGATGCTACTGGGGGTATTGATAAGCTAGAATTTTTTTTTACGCTGTTTTGACCCTATTTGCTGCAAATTTTTTGTAAGGAAAAATGTTATCCTTTTAAAATTTAAAGAGTAACATATTTGCTTGTGTTGATTTTTATTTTATATACTCTTTCTAAAGTGACTGTTAGAAGTCTGGTGACATTTTTCTACCTATAAGTGTCTGCAATTATTGCTCATCCACAGGCAGTGCTCTGCGGTTCCTTGCGTAGACGTTGTTTTGAGGTTCTTAGCAATGTCTAGTTACAGCAATATTGATATTAATATTGGTCTGTTTTCTGCATGACAGAAATAAGATGCTCTTTTATAATTTAAAGAGACAGTACAATTTTTGTGTGAAATTTTTTTTATTAAAAGAATTGCAACTTTTTCTTGTTATGTCATCCTTTATGACTTAAGATGGTATAAAAACACACGTAAATGAATATAGCCGGTCAGGTAGCTCAACAAATGCTAAGGCACTGTAGCTTATCTCTGTAGCAATCCAAGAGTTGCAGGGTCGATAATATTAGCTGCTCCTTGAGACCCTTACGGGTGCTTAACTTACCGTCCCGTCATAGGAGAGGGCGTCGGTGATACTCATAGCACCGGTATGGCCTCGAAGAAATTTGGTATGCAGACTTGATAGAGATGGCATCTCTACCACCTTGGAGACTGCCGTTGGGGAGGGACCTTCTCATTCGGGGTCCCTTCCTTCATCCAAATCTAGCTTCTCTGAAGCTGTCTGCGTGGAGTTTGTACGCTTAATTTTATCCAAGCGTGGGTTCTCTGATCTGGTCATAGCGTCCTTGATTCAGACTCATCAGCCTGTAACTGGAAAAGTCTGCCATAAGATTTGGCATAGATACTTTTATTGGTGTAACTCCAAAGGATACTCTTGGAGTAGAGTTAGGATTCCTAGGGTTTGCCTTTTCTCCAGGAAGGTCTGGAGAAGGGTTTATCTGCTAGTTCCCTAATGGGTCAGATTTCGGCTCTATCCATTTTGTTTCACAACCGTCTAGTAGGTGTACCAGATGTGCGTTCGTTTTGTCGGGCCTTGGTAAGAATAAGGCCCGTGTTCAAACCAGTTACTCCTCCATGGAGTCTTAATCTAGTTCTCAAAGTTTTTCAAGGGGCTCCGTTTGAGCCTATGCATTCCTTAGATGTCAAGTTGCTCTCTTGGAATTCTTCTGCGTGAAGAGTCTCAGAACTCTTGGCGCTACAATGCGAATCTCCATTCCTTATTTTCCACTCAGATAAGGTTGTGCTTAGAACAAAATTAGGTTTCTTCCTAAAGTCGTTTCGGATAGGAACAATAACCAAGAGATTGTTGTTCCTTCCTTGTGTTCTCTTCCTTCTTTCCAGAAGGTGAGACTTTTTCACACTTTAGATGTGGTTCGGGCCCTGAAGTTTTGTCTTCAGGCGACTAAGGACTTTCGTCAGTCCTTTTCTTTGTTTGTAGTTTTTTCTGGTGGTCGTAAGGGTCAGAAAGCTACGGCTTCTTCTCTTTCTTTGTGGTTGACGAGTATCATACGTCTCGCATATGAGACTACTGGGCAGCGCCTTCCTGAGAGGGTTACAGCTCATTCCAGAAATAATTTGCACGGCTGCAACTTGGTCCTCTCTTCTCACTTTTTCCACATTTTACAAATTTGATACTTTTGCCTCTGCTGAGGCTGTTTTTGGGTAGGAAAGTTCTTCAAGCAGTGGTGCCTTCCGTTTGGGTTCCCTGTCTTGTCCCTCCCGTTTCATCCGTGTACTGTAGCTTTGGTATTGTATCCCACAAGTAAGGATGAAATCCGTGGACTCATCGTATCTTGAAAAAGAAAAGGAAATTTATGCTTACCTGATAAATTTAATTCTTTTTCGATACGATGAGTCCACGGCCCGCCCTGTTTTATTGAGACAGGTTATTTAATTTTTGTTACACTTAAGACACCTCTGCACCTTGGCTTTTCCTTTCTCTTCCTAACTTCGGTCGAATGACTGGGTTGGGAGGGAAGGGAGGAGCTATTTATACAGATCTGCTGTGGTGCTCTTTGCCTCCTCCTGCTGACCAGGAGGCAATATCCCACAAGTAAGGATGAAATCCGTGGACTCATCTTATCGAAAAAGAAATAAATTTATCAGGTAAGCATAAATTTTCTTTTTTTATCTCTGTCTTGGAGGCATGGCTGGAGAGTTCCCTTTGCTCGCAGACATGTATCTTTCCATCAAGAATAGATAATCCGTAGGGAATGTGTGAGGTGACTAAGTGTAAGGAAGTAGAATACTTGTATTAGTTATATATAGCTCAAAGTGCAAACCTAAGTGCAAAAAAAATAATAATTATTATTTATAAGTTGAAATATAGAACTTATCTCCCTAAAACCTATTATAATGAATATACATGTGAATGTGAGAATCGATTAAGTGAGAGAGAAAAAAAACAAATAAAACGTGAATTGCCTTGTCTCCAAAAACTAGATTTATAAGACAGTTCGTATTGTCTAACTCGTATTTTCTAAATCAGATATTTCTACCAGTTGTTACTTAGATTATACTCTGATATTTTTAGACAGAAATATATGTCGACTGGGCTCTAACTTTCCGTTTATACCCTTAAATACCAGCATATATTTGTTTTTAACTTTATATAGAATTTTCAATTGTTGCTTGATTCTACCGTATTTTAGGTTCAGAAAACCTTATATAACTCACAATTGGTAAACAGCTAAATATATGTAGCTAAATATATAGCACATCACATATAAACCATAATTGAATACAGGGTATATATATTTCGAAGAATAAACAGTAACAGTAAATCCTTGTGAAAAGCCTTCTGCACTTAATTCCTAGCCATAGGTTATAAGAGCTAGCCTTTAAGTTCTTATCCCTATATATTATGAGGGTAAATAGAGTAGAGTACCAGCCCACAAATGTTTATTTATGTTTTTAACTAATGGTGATATTATTGCGCCAATAAACAACGAGTATCCGATTTTATTCTCCAGTTAATGTAAGTTATGCCTGTTCTTTTGCAAATTTATCTATGGGCCTTTTCCTACTCCTACTAACTTTCAAATAGTAGGCATCTAGTTACATAGCAAATCACATACAAATATAGTGCATATGCATTACAGAAGTAATAAATCCTTATAAGGCACCTTCTACACCCAGCTTCTACCCGAAGGTTATGGGAGCAATCTTTAAACTACTATCCCTATATGTTGCAGGAGTAGAGAAGATGTAGGTACGGTGCAGGTGACATTATTGTACCAGAAAGCACAAAATAATAAGTTTAATCTCCAATTGATATATAATGTCCAGGACAGGACTATCAGAGGTGCTGACAGACACAGATTGTTGAGGTAAGCTGAACTTGATCTTTTATAGAGTTCTCTGCAAGTATTTTCTGCTCCTACCCATGGGTTATGGGAGCTATGTCCTTTGAACTCCTACCAGAAAAGGTTGTGGGAGTTATTGGCTGGTGTATAAGCCATAAGTCGTATGATTGAATATTAGCTGCAGCAATTGATATGGCTCCATAAAACAAAGTGCCCCAGTAGCTGTTTCATACAGCAGATAAACAAAAAAATTTCCTTGTGATATGTGGGCTTCTCTTCTGAACTCCTACCCGATGGATTATGGGAGTTTTTTTTCAGCATTTGTATCTTATATCGGCAAATTGCCTAACAAAGTTAGTATAATCTCAGGCAATAATAAATCCAAATAGTGACCTGACCGAACAGTTTTTGTGTGTCTTCACTCAACTGACCCCAATATTACATAGAATAATTGTTATGATTATAAAGCTGCTTTATAATATATAACAGCCTTCAACAAAAAGCTATAGTGCAGGGGGAGAGGCTGTATGTTGTCGACGTGAGAGGGAAGTAGATAAGCAGTACCTGTAAGGAGCCCCTGAGGGTAAAAACTCCTTAAAATTACCACATCCTGATTCAGCTTCCTTTACTGGACGTAGAGGCCCTTCTGTGCCTTGCGTGTGTCTTAGCTTTAATTGCCGGTTCAGAGATTCCCTTCAGCGTCTACTGCTCACGCCACCTCTCCTATCATGCTGCCTCTGAAAGCCGGTGGAACCCGGTGCTGTACTGCCAATGTGTATGTGGTTGCTCCAGCCGCAAGAGCCTGCTATTTGTGGGACTTCCGTAGCGCGAGAGTCACCAATTGATCAGGCCGTTTTTTGGAAGCTTACGGTCAAGGATCACTGCGCCATAGGGAGCTGTTAGTCAGAGCTCAATGGAGAGACGCCCTTCCGCAAGTGTCCTGCTTGTTGCGCCTCTTCCCGGATGTCTCTTCTTATTTATATATATTTATTTAGTTTATTTTCAGGGGTATGATTTATCGGAAGGAGAGCTTCCTCCTGAGTCCACGAACCCTGAGCCCTCAGGGAGTTCCAGACTGCGCCCCAGCCCAGAAGGCTGGCATCTGTCGTCACTATAGTCCATTCTGGCCTGCGGAAGCTCATTCCCCTGGACAGATGGACCCGAGATAGCCACCAGAGAAGAGAATCTCTGGTCTCTTGATCCAGATTTAGCAGAGGGGACAAATCTGTGTAATCCCCATTCCACTGATTGAGCATGCAAAGTTGCAGTGGTCTGTGTCACAGTTCTAATAAGCAGTTGCAGAGAAAATAGATTTTTGAAATTTTCACGTAAAACAAAATGGCTGCCAGATCTTATGATATACAGATTCCATATTATGCACAATAGTTCTCACCATAGATGTCAATACACATGGCAAAAATAAAGCATTTTTGTAAAGCGGTTTTTGTTTATTATTAATTAAAAAATATTGTTAAGCATTTTTGAACAATCAAAATGGCTGCCAAACCACATGACCTATCAACTTCTCTTGAACAAATCTGAATGTTAGTCATAAGATAACTCTATTAACAAAATTTCAAGTCTGTCCCATAAGCGGTTTCGGAGAAGAATATTTTTGTAATTTTCAAAAAACGCGCATACGAAATAAAATGGCCACCAAGCTATGCAATGTATGGCTTTTAAATTGCACATACTAATGCTCTACAATTTGTAGGAGTTTCATGAAAATTTGCAAATGTTTTATTTCACGAAGGCGACTGTGCAAAACAAATTTTGACTGCAATATTGCCTTTAGGGGTCATGACTATGTGTAATCATGTGTCTACTACACTGTAATATAGCTAAAAAGTGTAAACATAATGCATAAAATGCAAATTTACGCAATTAAACAACAATAAAAAGGCGAATGGTCTCATAGCCATGTTGATTAAGGAAAATTCGCCATTTGAACAATCTTGGTAGAGGACCTTGCAAAGAGCACATGTGCAAAATTGTGCTTCATTGCACTTAGCGGTTTCGAAAAAGAAGATATTTGAAAGATTTTTGCACATTTCAAAATGGCAGCTAGATCATGTGACTGAATCACTTCTCTTGAACAAACTTTATTCTAGGTCAGTACAGCAGTACACACAGCAAGTTTCACAACTGTAATATAAGCTGTTCCGGAGAAGATTTTTTTATTATTTAAATGTTTTTATTGAGGATAAGTAATACATTTTTAACAATCATTGTCTAGATTTAGAGTTCGGCGGTAGCCGTCAAAACCAGCGTTAGAGGCTCCTAACGCTGGTTTTGGCCGCCCGCTGGTATTTGGAGTCAGTGATTAAAGGGTCTAACGCTCACTTTACAGCCGCGACTTTTCCATACCGCAGATCCCCCTACGCCATTTGCGTAGCCTATCTTTTCAATGGGATCTTTCTAACGCCGGTATTTAGAGTCGTTTCTGCAGTGAGCGTTAGAGCTCTAACGACAAAACTCCAGCCGCCTGAAAATAGCAGGAGTTAAGAGCTTTCTGGCTAACGCCGGTTTATAAAGCTCTTAACTACTGTACCCTAAAGTACACTAACACCCATAAACTACCTATGTACCCCTAAACCGAGGTCCCCCCACATCGCCGCCACTCGATTAAAAATTTTAACCACTAATCTTCCGACCGCCACCTACGTTATACTTATGTACCCCTAATCTGCTGCCCCTAACCCCGCCGACCCCTATATTACATTTATTAACCCCTAATCTGCCCCCCACAACATCGCCGCCAGCTACTTAAAATAATTAACCCCTAATCTTCCGACCGCAAAGCGCCGCCACCTACGTTATCCCTATGTACCCCTAATCTGCTACCCCTAACACCGCCGACCCCTATATTATATTTATTATCCCCTAATCTGCCCCCCTCAACGTCGCCGACACCTGCCTACACTTATTAACCCCTAATCTGCCGAGCGGACCGCACCGCTACTATAATAAAGTTATTAACCCCTAACCCGCCTCACTAACCCTATCATAAATAGTATTAACCCCTAATCTGCCCTCCCTAACATCGCCGACACCTACCTTCAATTATTAACCCCTAATCTTCCGATCGGAGCTCACCGCTATTCTAATAAATGTATTAACCCCTAAAGCTAAGTCTAACCCTAACACTAACACCCCCCTAACTTAAATATAATTTTAATCTAACGAAATAAATTAACTCTTATTAAATAAATTAATCCTATTTAAAGCTAAATACTTACCTGTAAAATAAATCCTAATATAGCTACAATATAAATTATAATTATATTATAGCTATTTTAGGATTAATATTTATTTTACAGGCAACTTGGTATTTATTTTAACTAGGTACAATAGCTATTAAATAGTTAAGAACTATTTAATAGTTACCTAGTTAAAATAATAACAAATTTACCTGTAAAATAAATCCTAACCTAAGATATAATTAAACCTAACACTACCCTATCAATAAAATAATTAAATAAACTACCTACAATTACCTACAATTAACCTAACACTACACTATCAATAAATTAAATAAACACAATTGCTACAAATAAATACAATTAAATAAACTAGCTAAAGTACAAAAAATAAAAAAGAACTAAGTTACAGAAAATAAAAAAATATTTACAAACATAAGAAAAATATTACAACAATTTTAAACTAATTACACCTACTCTAAGCCCCCTAATAAAATAACAAAGCCCCCCAAAATAATAAATTCCCTACCCTATTCTAAATTAAAAAAGTTACAAGCTCTTTTACCTTACCAGCCCTGAACAGGGCCCTTTGCGGGGCATGCCCCAAGAAGTTCAGCTCTTTTGCCTGTAAAAGAAAACATACAATACCCCCCCCCCAACATTACAACCCACCACCCACATACCCCTAATCTAACCCAAACCACCCTTAAATAAACCTAACACTAAGCCCCTGAAGATCTTCCTACCTTGTCTTCACCATACCAGGTTCACCGATCCGTCCTGGCTCCGATATCTTCATCCAACCCAAGCGGGGGCTAGACATCCACTGAAGAAGTCCAGAAGAGGGTCCAAAGTCTTCCTCCTATCCGGCAAGAAGAGGACATCCGGACCGGCAAACATCTTCTCCAAGCGGCATCTTCTATCTTCTTCCATCCGGTGCGGAGCGGGTCCATCTTGAAGCAGGCGACGCGGATCCATCCTCTTCTTCCGATGTCTCCCGACGAATGACGGTTCCTTTAAGGGACGTCATCCAAGATGGCGTCCCTCGAATTCCGATTGGCTGATAGGATTCTATCAGCCAATCGGAATTAAGGTAGGAATTTTCTGATTGGCTGATGGAATCAGCCAATCAGAATCTAGTTCAATCCGATTGGCCGATCCAATCAGCCAATCAGATTGAGCTCGAATTCTATTGGCTGATCGGAACAGCCAATAGAATTAGGGGTATGTGGGTGGTGGGTTGTAATGTTGGGGGGGGGGTATTGTATGTTTTCTTTTACAGGCAAAAGAGCTGAACTTCTTGGGGCATGCCCCGCAAAGGGCCCTGTTCAGGGCTGGTAAGGTAAAAGAGCTTGTAACTTTTTTAATTTAGAATAGGGTAGGGAATTTATTATTTTGGGGGGCTTTGTTATTTTATTAGGGGGCTTAGAGTAGGTGTAATTAGTTTAAAATTGTTGTAATATTTTTCTTATGTTTGTAAATATTTTTTTATTTTCTGTAACTTAGTTCTTTTTTATTTTTTGTACTTTAGCTAGTTTATTTAATTGTATTTATTTGTAGCAATTGTGTTTATTTAATTTATTGATAGTGTAGTGTTAGGTTAATTGTAGGTAATTGTAGGTAGTTTATTTAATTATTTTATTGATAGGGTAGTGTTAGGTTTAATTATATCTTAGGTTAGGATTTATTTTACAGGTAAATTTGTTATTATTTTAACTAGGTAACTATTAAATAGTTCTTAACTATTTAATAGCTATTGTACCTAGTTAAAATAAATACCAAGTTGCCTGTAAAATAAATATTAATCCTAAAATAGCTATAATATAATTATAATTTATATTGTAGCTATATTAGGATTTATTTTACAGGTAAGTATTTAGCTTTAAATAGGATTAATTTATTTAATAAGAGTTAATTTATTTCGTTAGATTAAAATTATATTTAAGTTAGGGGGGTGTTAGTGTTAGGGTTAGACTTAGCTTTAGGGGTTAATACATTTATTAGAATAGCGGTGAGCTCCGATCGGAAGATTAGGGGTTAATAATTGAAGGTAGGTGTCGGCGATGTTAGGGAGGGCAGATTAGGGGTTAATACTATTTATGATAGGGTTAGTGAGACGGATTAGGGGTTAATAACTTTATTATAGTAGCGCTCAGGTCCGCTCGGCAGATTAGGGGTTAATAAGTGTAGGCAGGTGTCGGCGACGTTGTGGGGGGCAGATTAGGGGTTAATAAATATAACATAGGGGTCGGCGATGTTAGGGCAGCAGATTAGGGGTACATAGGGATAACGTAGGTTGCGGCGGTTTACGGAGCGGAAGATTAGGGGTTAAAACTGTAATGCAGGGGTCAGCGATAGCGGGGGCGGCAGATTAGGGGTTAATAAGTGTAAGGTTAGGGGTGTTTAGACTCGGGGTACATGTTAGGGTGTTAGGTGCAGACGTAGGAAGTGTTTCCCCATAGGAAACAATGGGGCTGCGTTAGGAGCTGAACGCTGCTTTTTTGCAGGTGTTAGGTTTTTTTTCAGCTCAAACAGCCCCATTGTTTCCTATGGGAGAATCGTGCACGAGCACGTTTTTGAGGCCGGCCGCGTCCGTAAGCAACTCTGGTATCGAGAGTTGCATTTGCGGTAAAAATGCCCTACGCTCCTTTTTTGGAGCCTAACGCAGCATTTGTTTTAACTCTCGATACCAGAGTTAAATTTATGGTGCGGCCAGAAAAAAGCCCGCGGAGCGTTAACAGCCCTTTTACCGCCGAACTCTAAATCTAGGCCTTAGGTTGCAAATTACAGTCAACAAAGTATACATACATTGCATTTTAAGAAAATAAGATGCACCTGCGATAGATTAACTTTTCTCCTCATTTTCTCCCCTTGTCTTAACTTATTAGCTCACTCTTGGATCTTGGGTGTGTCAGCATTGCTTTGTAGGGGATTTAAAATAACCAACCAAAACAATAAAAGAAAATGCATCTCTAAGAGTATACTGCTATAAAGACATTCTTGTCTCTAATTAATAAAATGAAAGATGCATTGACCCTAAATTGGGAACTCCTGAGGAATAGAAAACATAAACACAACTGAGATTAAAATCATGACCTGAATATTGGATATCAAGAGAAAGAAATAGCCATATATACCTCTATTGTCTTTATAATGGTAATTTGTATCAGCGGAACTCTAAGGCAGTACATTACATTGCATTACTCCTCTGTCTAAGTGCTCCATAGGACTGTGTGCTAGTTGATAGTCTCTATATGCTATATAACAGTAGATTTTATTAAGTATATGGGGTAGAGAGATAGGTAAATATTCTATTACCTGTGTACAGCACTACATGCCAAATCCAAACGTCCCTGCTTAAATTATATATAGTAGGATGTCTCCCCGGGGGCCCCCCTAAACCCCCAGAAAACATATGAATGAGATTAAGGACATTATAAAGACAGCGATATTGGAAGCAAACATATGTACTGTACACTGTTCCCCTTATAAGCGTAGTAAGTATAAGACACAGAGCTCAACAAAAGTTGTATAACCCTGAATTAGGAACTCCATTGACTCTGTAATGGTAGTTTGTATTAGCATAATTCTAAAGCAGCACATTACATTGCAATACATCACTGTCTAAGTGCTCCCTAGGACTGTGTGTTAGGTGGCATTCTCTATGTATTATGTTTCAGTAGATTTTCTTAATTATATGGGGTAGAGAGAAAATTAAATATTCTATTACGTGTGGGCAGTGCGACATGCAAAATCCAAACAACCCTGTTCAAATTATATATAGTAGGATGTCTCCCCAGAGGCCCCCCCAAAACCCCCAGAAAACATACAAATATGATTAAAAACATTATAGAAACAACGATATTGGAAACAAACATATACAGAGCACACTGTTCCCGTTATAAACATAGTAAGCATAAAGCACGTAACTCAGCTCTAAACACACCTATTAGGCAAAACATTGAGATCGGAGCTTTCTTAGTCATAATCTTTTGTAGTCTGCTCTAATCCCCTCCCCCGGCTTCAGCCGTAAGCCGCAGGGAGTAGGTCAGACAGGCAATGAGACCATGCTGCAGCTGTATCACTCTAGCTTAACAGTACATGTAACTAAATTGAATGACATTCCAATCCTAAAACCATGCCGAGACAAAATAAAACTTATAACCAAAAGCATAACAATAATATGTAGCCTCTATTTGACCAGATCAGGATCTCTCCCACAGCTCATAATGTACTATGAGCGCCTTATGGAAGATTAAGTACCAGTTCTAAGTTCCAACACACAGTTCCCAGGAGAAAAGGTCGTCTCATCCTCCCAATCTTGAGTGCCCAAGCCATAAGTGTAGCGACTGTCAAAGTAGGATATTTTAGGGTTAACACCTGCTTTCAATTTGCTGAGTTGGGGCATTTCAGCGGCGCTCCTCTGATTAGACAGGAGCCCTGAATTCTTAGATCTAGAAGGTTACACCGGAGGAGAGATCTTCTTGAGACATGCGGCTACCCGGGATTCTGCCCCGGACCCCCGCAACAGCGCAGCTTTTGACAGGATCCCCTTCATCGCCAGAAGTTTTAGGGCTAGAGCGCCTGCTCTTTGTTCTGCTGCAGGTACGCTGTTAATTACTGCATTTGCGGTTAGCTTTTTAGATGAGTTTTCAGCATCTCCGACCCCGAGCTATCCTCCTGATAAACTCCCGACATGCGGCATGTCGATTGTGATGAGAGGAGCGTAGGTTGCTGTGTACGTATAGGTGGAGGGTAAAGGCCCATCAGAATCATATGCCTCCTGGGTAGGATTTAATTTGGTGGTGGTAGTGAGTTGATTTAGCTGGTGCTGCGTATGGAAAGCCTGCATTAAAAAGTCCCATGGGGCCCCAGCAAGCAGGGTCTGGAAGCAGCTTTCTAATCTCTCCATTCTTTGGTCAAAGCGTGTTTGCAGGCCGGTTTCATGGATGGCGGCCATTTTACCCTGTAAGGATTTTAAAGAAGCAAAGATATATTCTTTTCGTCCAGCGCACTTTTGCTGATATAGCGCTTCAAAAAGTTGTGTCAGGCAAGCAGGATTTATGGAGTCCCAATCCAGGTAGAAACCCTCAATACTTCGAGGGGGGTGGCGTTGCCTATATATGAGCCGCCGCTCTAGGCCTCTTACGTCCGATACCGAGCTCAAACTTCATAAGTTGCTGCACAAATTCCACCAAAATTCGATTGCTGGCATGCAGATTTGGTCAAATACTTGTATGGTTGTAATTTTGCCGCAAAAAAAGTATTTTCTACCGGCGGGTATCAAATTTTCCGTGAGAGATAAGGGAAAATGCGACTGTGTGTAGTCGCAGTTCGGACACGCCCCCCTTCCGGAGAAGATTTTTAAGCGTTTGTGAAAATTTCTTGCAAAAAGCAATATGGCTGCCAGATAACATGACCTATGAGATTTATATTGCGTAGGTTTATGCACAGCATAGATCTCTAGCACTGTGCCAAGTTTCATGAGTTTTTGAGTTATGCTGTTGTTATTATAAGCATTTGAAAAAAACGGCAGAAAAATAATAATAAAAATAATAAATCTAGCTGCAAACAGCAATAGAGGTGGCCAAGCACATCGCACAAACTTACACAATTAAACTTCGATAAAAAGGTTTAATGTCTAACGGCAGCCATGTTGATTATGGAAAAATCACAGTTTGAACAAACTTGGTAGAAGACCTTGCAAGGAGCATATGTGCAAAATTGCACTTCATTGCACTAAGCGGTTTAAGAGAAGATGTTTGAAGATTTTCGCAAAATGCAAGATGGCTACCACATCATGTGACCGAGCCACTTCTCTTGATCAATAGCAGATCTAGGTCATAGTAGCACTGAGCACAGCAAGTTTCAAAGTTGTAACATAAGCAGTTTAAGAGCTGAAGATTTGTAAGCGTTTGTCAAATTTAGTCGCAAAAAGCAATATGGCGGCTAGAGCATGTGACCTATGACTGCAATATTGCATGAGATGTAGCAGAGCAATAAGCTGTACCAGCATACCTGATTTCAAGAGCTTTGCATAGCAGTTCAAGGGTCCAGCACTATAGTGCTTGGCCACCTAATAAAATGGTAATTCAGCTGTCCCATGTGTGCTGAGCACAGGTAACTAACATGTCTTATTGCCATAGGCCTAGGGCCTACACAACTGTCCCCAATGTCACCGCCACTATACTAAAGTTATTAACCCCTAAACCTCTGGCCTCCAACATCACTAACACTAAATAAATATATTAACCCCTAACACCCCCTAACTTAAATATAATTAAAATAAATCTAAATAAACCTAACAATTATTAACTAAATAATTCCTATTTAAAACTAAATACATACTTACCTGTGAAATAAAACCTAAGCTAGCTACAATAGTACTAATAGTTATATTGTAGCTAGCTTAGGTTTTATTTCAAAGGTAAGTTTGTATTTATTTTAACTAGGGTAGACTAGTTAGTAAATAGTTATTAACTATTTACTAGCTACCTAGATAAAAACTAATATTACAATAAAATACATTAAATTATTAAAATACAATTTTCTAAAGAAATAAAAAACGAAATTATCAAAATTAATTTTTTTTTACTCCTAATCTAATAGCCCTATCAAAATAAAAAAGCCCCCCCAAATAAAAAAAACCCTAGCCTACACTAAACTGCCAATGGCCCTTAAAAGTGCCTTTTGTGGGGCATTGCCCCAAAGAAATCAGCTCTTTTACCTGTAATAAAAAATACAAACACCCCCCAACAGTAAAACCCACCACCCAACCAACCAACCTCCCCAAATAAAAACCTATCTAAATAAACCTAAGCTAACCATTGCCCTGAAAAGGGCATTTGGATGGGCATTGCCCTGAAAAGGGCATTTGGATGGGCATTTCCCTTAAAGGGCATTTAGCTTTTTTACATTGCCCAAACCCTAAGCTAAAAAAAAAACACCCAAAAAACCCTTAAAAAATCCTAACACTAACCCCCGATGATCCACTTACAGTTATCGAAGTATGGACATCCATCCTCATCCAGCCAGCAAAGTCATCATCCAGGCGGCAAGAAGTCTTCATCCGGGTGGCCTCTTCCATCTTCATCCAGCCGGCGAAGTCCTCATCCAGACGGCAAGAAGTCTTCATCCAGAGGGCATCATCTATCTTCATCCATCCGGCACGGAGATGGTCCATCTTCAAGACATCCGGCGTGGAGCATCCTCTTCTTCCTAGCGTCTCTGGAAAATGAAGTTCACTTTAAGTGATGTCATCCAAGATGGTGTCCCTTACATTCCTGTTGGCTGAAAGATTTCTATCAGCCAATAGGAATTAAAGGGGAAAAATCCTATTGGCTGTTGCAATCAGTCAATAGGATTGAGCTTTCATCCTATTGACTGATCCAATCAGCCAATAGGATTGAGCTCTCATTCTATTGGCTGATTGGAACAGCCAATAGGATAAAAGCTCAATCCTATTGTCTGATTGCAACAGCCAATAGGATTTTTTCCCCTTTAATTCCTATTGACTGATAGAAATCTTTCAGCCAATAGGAATGTAAGGGATGCCATCTTGGATAACCTCACTTAAAGTGAACTTAATTTTCCAGCGACGATCGGAAGACGAAGATGGTCCGCGCCGGATGTCTTGAAAATGGACCCGCTCCGTGCCGGATGGATGAAAATAGAAGAGGCCACCCGGATGAAGACTTCTTGCCAGTTGGATGAGGATGGATGTCCATACTTCGATAACTGTAAATGGATCGTCGGGGGTTAGTGTTAGGATTTTTTAAGGTTTTTTTTTGGGTGTTTTTTTTTTTTTAGCTTAGGGTTTGGGCAATGTAAAAGAGCTAAATGCCCTTTAAGGGCAATGCACATCCAAATGCCCTTTTCAGGGCAATGGTTAGCTTAGGTTTATTTTTAAGGGCCATTGGCAATTTAGTGTAGGCTAGGGGTTTTTTTTATTCTGGAGGGGGGGGCTATTAGATTAGGAATATTTCATTTTTATTTTTGATAATTTAGTGTTTATTTTTTTGGGTAATTTAGAAAATTGTATTTTAAAAATTTAATTTATTTTATTGTAATGTTAGTTTTTAGTGTAAGGCAGGTTAGGTTTTATTTTACAGGTAACTTTGTATTTATTTTAACTAGGTAGTTAGTAAATGTTATGTTCTGTGTGTAGTCAGGATTAGAACATTCAGTTGTGTGCTGTTACCTTGTGTCTGATGTCTCTTGCACATATCACTGAGACTCTGCAGCAGGAACTTTAGATAACTTTTATTCAGCTACAGCCACATGGCTATTTACTAGCAGGTTCCATCAGTAAAACTAACATGGCTTCTGATGATGTCACAGAGACCCAGACACACCCAGAGGGTGTGGTGAGCTGAGCTTAAAGCTGCAACACTTCTAACATATAATGATAAAACAAGGTTAGTGCAAAGATACAGTGAAAGCTGCAGTAATCTTAACATCCCCTTTTTTCTCAAAAAAAAAAAAATATTAAAAAAAAATAAATAAAAATAAAGAACAGACAGTGGATAATATTGTAACATGCAACAAGTAATAGACATACATGTTTATCACTAAACCATACACTTGTACTTAGAACAGTTTATCTTTATAGTCTATGCACAAGACCTAGGTTGCAGCCTAGATTTTAGTCACAGTTATGTTTTCTGCGATAAGTCCGCCTTCGGATTAGGTCATTCCTTGCTGAATAATCTCTCACTGAATCCTCACATTGCCATCTAGAAGGTGGCCTTCTGTTTCTAGAGGGCCGTAGAGTATTTGGTTCAGGAGAAATAGTCTGTGGAGGAGTACCCAACGGTTGTTGATCATCTGTGATATTTTGTTGTTGGACAGAATCATTCTGAGGTTGATCTGTTTCAGTTGTGTTCATTGTATTTTCATCCTCAGAAGACTCAGGTGGGCACCACACTCCATGCCAGATATCCTCACCATCTGAATCATTGGATATTTGTGAAGCTGGTTGAGATCTATGTCTCATTTGTTCTACATGGCGGGAAACTGTACCACCAGCTTGTAGTTGAACTTTAAACATTCTGTTGCCCATGCCTTGTATTATGACAGCTGGAATCCATTTATTTGGGCCACGGTAGTTTCTAACCCATACTCTGTCATGAATGACAAATTCTGAAACGCTAGAAGTGTTCAACTCTTGTTTGGAATGTTCTGGTCTAACTTTATCCAGTGGAGTTCTCAGGCGTCTTCCAAACATTAACATTGCAGGTGATAGCCCAGTAGTGGCATGGGGAGTGTTTCGATAGTTAAACAAAAAGTTAGAAAGGGAGTTTGGATTAAATTTTGATTTGTGAGAGACAGCTAAGTGGTGTTTTAAAGTTTGTACAAATCTTTCAGCCTGTCCATTAGAGGCTGGAAAATATGGAGCTGTCTTACAGTGTTTGATGTTATTTGTAGCTAGAAATGTTTCAAATTCATGTGATATGAACTGTGGACCATTGTCTGAGACTAAAGTTTGTGGCAGTCCAAATCTTGCAAACATACTGGAAAGAACGACAATGGTTTGTTGTGTTGTAGTACTTGACATTTGAACTACTTCTGGCCACTTGGAATGAGCATCCACAGCCACCAAATACATTCGTCCATCCACTGGCCCTGCGAAATCAACATGGATTCTTGTCCAAGGTTCATTTGGCCATGGCCAAGTTTTTGAGGTGTCCCTGCTGGGATTCCGCTGTGTCTGTGCACATGCATTGCAAGCAGCTACATAAGAAGCAATATCTGTATCCAATTTAGGCCACCATAAATATTCTCGTGCTCTTTGCTTCATTTTTACTACACCCTGATGTGAGCTGTGTAGTAACTTTAATGCTAATGTTTGCAGTAAGGTCGGAATTATCACTCGTGACCCCCATAACAGACAGCCTGAGTCATGCACAATTTCCTTCTTCCTTGTAAAATATGGCTGAAGGTCAGAGCGAACCACTTTAGGCCACCCATGTTGAACAAAAGACTTAATTTCCTGTAAGGTAGAATCAGAGCATGTATAAGTAGCAATCACTTTGGAATTTAGATTTAAAGGCTGTGGAGGAGTTTCTATAATTTTAGAAGATGCTGTCATGTGATGTACCATTGGTAATCTTGAAAACATATCCACATTTGTATGATCACTGTGGCATCGATATTTAATGGAGTAGTTGTAAGCCGCCAGCTGAAGTGCATAGCGCTGAAGTCGAGCAGCTGTTGTGTTGGAGATACCCTTCTGAGGGTGCAGAATGGACAAGAGTGGTTTATGATCCGTGATCAGAGTAAAAGGTCTGCCATATATATAAATGTGGAATTTCTTCACAGCCCAAATTATTGCTAAAGCTTCTCGATCAATCTGGGCATAATTTCTCTCAGATGGAGTTAGAGATCTGGACGCAAAAGACACAGGACGTTCAGAACCATCGGGCATAATGTGTGAAAGTACTGCGCCTAAACCATATGGTGAAGCATCGCAGGCTAGTACCAAAGGCTTCTTAAGGTCATAGTGGACAAGGAGTCTTGATTCCAGAAGAAGTTGCTTTGAGCGTTCAAATGCTCGTGTACATAAGTCAGTCCAGGCCCATTGGTTTTTACTATCTAAAAGGCGGTGTAGTGGATATAGTAAATGAGCCAAATTTGGTAAAAATCTGTGATAGTAATTGAGCAACCCCAAATAAGAACGTAGCTGAGATACATTAACAGGGGTGGGAGCATGAACCAGCGCTTTCACTTTTTCAGCAGTTGTGTGGAGACCATTCTTGTCCACTACATGTGCACAATATTCTAAACTCTTGCAGAAGAACTCACACTTTTCCATGTTAACTTTCAGTCCGAATTCCTGTAGGCGCTGTAAAACAGCTTCAACATTGGCTTTATGAGTGGCATCATTTTCACCAGTGATAAGCATGTCATCTAACATACAGTGGGTATGTGGAATACCTGCCAAGATCTCATCCATTATCCGTTGCCACACTGCAGGTGCTGGGGCAATGCCAAACACCATTCGCGTATACTGAAAAAGTCCTTTGTGAGTGTTGATAGTTAACAGGTGTCTGGAGTCTGGATGCACCTCTAACTGTAAGTATGCTTGATGCAAGTCAATTTTTGTAAATTTTTCACCCCCTGCCAGAGAACTAAACAATTCTTCAATCCGTGGTAATGGATACTGATCCACAAGTAATTGAGGGTTAAGGCCCACTCTGAAATCTCCACAGATGCGAATATCCCCATTTTTTTTCTGACAGGAACTATTGGGGAAGCCCATTCACTGCTAGACACTGGAACAATAATCCCCTGATTTCGTAGTCTTTCTAGTTCTGCTTCAATTTTAGGTTTAAGTGCAAATGGTACAACTCTTGGTTTACAAAATTTTGGAATAGCATTTTCTTTTAGGTGAAGCTGAATCTGCTTGTCTTTCACTAAACCTAGGTTCCCATCAAATACAGTCTTATATTTGTGCTTTAGTGAATTAATCCAAGTAGAATTTGAATTCCCACTTTGGTCCAGCAGTTTGTTAAGCGGTAACTGTTGTGGTAACTTTGGCATGCCCAATGCTTGGATCCAGGATCTACCAAACAAAGGTGGTCCTCCTTTAGGTAAAATGTAGAGGCGTAACTTTTTAGTTATACCATTAAATGTCACTGTAGGTGATACACACCCAATAGGCTTTATTATTTCATTTGAATATGTTTGCATTGTGACAGCTGTTGGAACAATTGGTTGCCTTAGTCCCAGGCGGTTCCAATCAGCAGCTGTGATAACAGAGACTGCTGCTCCTGTATCCACTTCCATAATGAGAGGTTTACCATCTATATTCACCTTTGCTTGCAGTTCTGGAATTTTATTCTCAAGGCTGTAGATCTGTAATGTGTATAATGGTTTGTCTTCCTCTGAATCAGTGTGTGGTGTATCTACTTGCACATGAAAAGCTGCACGTGACTTGCTGACTTTCTTACTTTTATCTCTGTCTAAGGAACTTCTGCACACACTTTTTGTATGACCAATCTTCCCACACCCATAGCAGGTGCAGTTCCTAAACCTGCAGGCATTTGTTGTGTGATTTGTGTCACCACATCTGTAACAGGCGGTCTGTGACCCTTGTCTAGCTGGATACTGTTTATTAAGGTGCATACTTGTATAAAAAACATCTTTTTCCTTATCACAAACTGCCTGTGCTGGGGCCTGGAGCATTTGTGCATCTTTAGTAGCAAGTTCCATGACCGTAGCTATCTCTATAGCACACTTTAGTGTTAAATCATCCTCTGCTAATAGTCTCTTTTGTACTGTACAGTCCATGAGTCCAATAACAAACATATCACGTAAAGCAGTGTTTAAATAATCACCAAATCTGCAGCTACTTGCTAGTTTCTTTAAACTGATCACATAAGTTTTAATGTCCTCATTCTGCAATTGCTTGCGTGTGTAAAACTTAAAGCGTTCTGATATCTCTAGAGGCTTAGGTAGGTAGTGGTCAGATAACAGGCAGATCAGGTCAGACAGAGGTTTAGCATTAGGTTTATCTGGTGAGAGAATGTCCCTTAATGTAGTGTAAGCTGCTGAGCCTATAGTTGTCAGAAACACAGCCACTTGCTTATCAGCTCCTATGTTATTTGCTGTACAATATAGCTCAAACTGTTCAACCCATGTGTCCCATCTGTCTGTGTCTGGTGCAAACACAGGTAAGGTGCCAATAAGTGCCATTATAGGGTCAGACCACAGATCCTCGTCGCCAGCTGTTATGTTCTGTGTGTAGTCAGGATTAGAACATTCAGTTGTGTGCTGTTACCTTGTGTCTGATGTCTCTTGCACATATCACTGAGACTCTGCAGCAGGAACTTTAGATAACTTTTATTCAGCTACAGCCACATGGCTATTTACTAGCAGGTTCCATCAGTAAAACTAACATGGCTTCTGATGATGTCACAGAGACCCAGACACACCCAGAGGGTGTGGTGAGCTGAGCTTAAAGCTGCAACACTTCTAACATATAATGATAAAACAAGGTTAGTGCAAAGATACAGTGAAAGCTGCAGTAATCTTAACAGTAAATAGTTAATAACTAATTACTAACTAGTCTACCTAGTTAAAATAAATACAAACTTACCTGTGAAATAAAAATAAAACCTAAGATAGCTACAATATAACTATTAGTTATATTGTAGCTATCTTAGTTTTTTTTACAGGTATGTGTTTAGCTTTAAATAGGAATTATTTAGTTAATAATTGTAAGGTTTATTTAGATTTATTTTATTTATATTTAAGTTAGGGTTAGGGTTAGACCTAGGGTTAGGGCTACGTTAGGGTTAGGGGTTAATATATTTATGTAGACTTAGTGAGGTGGGAGGTCAGAGGTTTAGGGGTTAATAGGTTTATTATAGCGGCGGTGTGGTCGGACGGCATATTAGGGGGTTAATAATCTTTAAATATTGTTTGCGATGTGGGAGGGTGGCGGTTTAGGGGTTAATAGGTTTATTATAGTGGCGACGATGTCGGAGAGTGGTGGAATAGGCGTTAATATTTTTATTTTTTTAGTGGCAGCGATGTCTGGAGTGGCAGATTGGGGTTAATAATTTTTTTAGTGTTTGTGATGCGGGAGGGCCTCGGTTTAGGGGTTAATAGGTAGTTTATGGGTGTTAGTGTACTTTGTAACACTTTAGTTATGAGTTTTATGCTACAGTCATAACTACTGACTTTAGATGGCGGTACGGATCAAACTCGTAATACCAGCGCTATGGGAGTCCCATTGAAAAATTACTTTTTAAAAGTGCGGTACTGATGTTGCGTGACGGCCAAAAAGGTGTGTGGTACACCTATACCTACAAGACTTGTAATAGCGGCATTAGGGAAAAAGCAGCGTTATGAAGCATAACAATGCTTTTTCACTCATAACGCAAAACTCGTAATCTAGCTGTCTATTATCTATTTGCCCAATTCTATGTTTCTGTGGGTACAAAATGTACTTATGATTTAGTCTCAAATTTTACAGAAATGTTAAAGAATATTGGTTGGTTAAACCAGTGCTAATTTCACTTAGATCCCATGTTTTAATAAAACTTTATTTAAAACCCTATGTGTACAATTGTACAGTTGCTGCAGCAGTTGGCTTATGGAAGCTTAGAGGATGATAAACAACCAGGTGCAGTAACTGTTTGACAGTTGACTGGTGAGAGTGAGTGAGAAGGAGCAAGAGGACAGTGGTGTCTACAAGCTGTAAGACAGTGAGCAGATATGGGCTGCAAAGGGAGCAAAATATTAAGCTTAAGGGCCAAGAGCAAGGTAAGCACATTGGTGATCTTATAAAGATGCCCCCAGTTTTGCAAAACCAACACAGTTATATTAATTTACCTCTGTGATTAACATGTATCTAAGCTTCTGCAGACTGTCCCTTATCTCAGTTCTGTTGACTGACTTGCATTTCAGGCAATTAGTGTTGACTCGTAAATAACTCCACGGGAGTGAGCACAATGCTATCTATATTACACACATGAGCTAGCACTGTGTAGCTGTAAAATACTTTTCACCCAACCAAGGAACCTAAAGAACAAGGCAAGTTTAATAATAATAATAATAATAATAAAAGTAAAATGTACAGTCTCTTGCTTTATCTGAATCATGAAAGTTTAAATGACTTTCATGTCTCTTTTTATCATTAGGTGACTCCCGTCTGTTGTATTTGGTTTGTCTTGGTTAAATCAATACATAATTTTGCAGCTCTAAACTAATAAATAAATTATAATAATAATAATTCAGCCTTTGCAGTTGCTTTGTGCTAATCTATAAGGTTGTATTTTAATAAAATGTTTGATAAATACTGAAGCAGATGAATACAGCTGGTTATCACTGTCTAAAGCCGCAGGTTACAGCACAATGGTCTCTGTCTTCTTTATAATTGAACTAACACGATCTTCTTTAGGATTAAATGTCTGTTTCAAACCTTCTTTTCCTACAGAAACGCTCAGAAGACCCAGATGACAAGAAGTCAAGTGAAATATTTGGTAAGAAATAATGTTTTACTCTCTGAGTACATTGTTGTATGTTCAGCTGTATAACCTGTCCTTACATTAGATCTATTGTCAGTAATAATAGCAATATGTCTAGTAATTACTGGCTGCTAGGTACAAATATGTTATTTAAATATGTAGAAAGGACTGTTTATCTGATGCCATTTGCACACAAATACAGACCAACCTAACGCTCTTACATAATCCTGGCTCCTCAGAGGCTGTCTTTATATGTAGAATTAGATAAAAGATTATATGAAGGCATTCACCCTTTTGTGCAGAATCTTTTTACACCCTTGTGCTGTGGTTACTATTAGGAACTTGCACAGATTGGACTAAATTACATGTTAAGAGATATTGATTGCACATGGCATGTTATTTACACTATATCTCTTGCAATTAGTATCGCTCAATAATTTGTTATTACAAGTAATTGGCTATAAAAGAATTAGTGGGTGTTTTAGAGGTTGGGGATTTTAGAGGTGGAGTATCTTTTTATTTATTATGGGGGTTAGGGGGTTAATTGTGGGGTGGGTATTATTGTATTGGATCTGATCGTTTAGGATTGAATTTCAGTTAGGCGTTTTAGTGGTAATGGGGTTATGCAAATCTGTTGCTGCAAAGTTGTTATTATGGTGATCCCTTAACAGTTAAATGGACATAAAGCCCCTTATCTGAATGGTAGAAAATGTCTTTGAAATGAAGGGGTCTTACAATATATGTTCTTTAGTAGGAAATAAGGCTTCTTTAGAGACACCAGACCCCAAGAATTAAACCAGTGATGTGAGGCATGTATCATTGTTATTAAAATCAGCTGTCCAGATACATAACCCCTCAAGCAGTTACTGTTAACACCCCATTAAATAGAGGGGATTCCCCTCTTTCCAAAATGTTGCTCCCCATTTATAGAGAGATAGGGGTACTGAGAAAGCCACCACCCTTAAAGTGCCTAGAGGGAATTCACCTTTTTTTCAAATGAGGTGTCTTATTCCATTCTAAGAATATCAGAGGGGACATATGAGAGAGTCTCCATTAAATATCTCTCAAGTAGTGGTGGAGATTGTCCCCTGCCTCATTTGAAAGAGGAGCATTTTCTCATTCAGATGAAAAGCTAATTGTTTATTTAAATCAGATAGAATATAGGGTTAATGGTAAACTATTTTCAGCCAAAACTATTGTGGGGTCTGGTGCTGAAGGTAAGTGTTGTTTTCATGTGCAGCTGTAACAGAAAAATGCCTTTTTTTAAATGCGCCTCTATGTGGTGCAGAGGCTGTGATATGGGCTCTATAAAAGGGCATCTCTGCCTGTGAGAAGTAAGGAACTGCCTCTCGGTATAAACTTATTTCTATAACACATCATGCATTAAGTGTCGCACCATATCAGGGATACAAATGAGGTAATTAACCTTTCCTGGAGATAATTAACATGGCAGCACCAAACACAAACACTAAACTTTGCACCTAAAGTTAACATGAATTTGTTGGTGGAATTTAAAGAGACATGAATGTGGTGTTTTCCTTTTTAATGAACAACTTCCATTCCAGAAAGTCATGGGTTTCTTGGTCCTTTTTAAATTTGTTTATTTATTTGAAATAATGCATGAATACTTTTTTGCATATTAAAATGTTAAACATATGTGGTGTGATTTGGGTTAGCTGCATGTTGTTTCTTGCTAATCTCTGCTCTTCCGAATAGACTACACAAGAATTTTTGTTGTTTTAAAAGATAGATTATCCCTTTATTACCCATTCCCCAGTTTTTCATAACCAACAGTTATATTAATATACTTTTTACCTCTGATTACCTTGTATCTAAACTCCTGATCACATAACTTTGTATTTATTATCTATTGACTTTCGTTTTAGCCATTTTGTTCTGTGTTGTGCTAACTCTTGACCCCTTAAGGACTTGGCCTTTCAGACAAAAACTTCCCCAGAACATTTTTGCCATCGCTACATTTGAACAGAAATAGTCTTTTTTTATATTTACATATCAGAAGTATATATATATATTTTTTAGTAGACAACCCAAAGTATTGATCTAGCCCAATTTTGGTATATTTCATGCCACCATTTCACCACCAAATGCGATGAAATTAAAAAAAATGTTAACTTTTTCACAAACTTTAGGTTTCTCACTGAAATTATTTACAAACAGCTTGTGCAATCATGGCACAAATGAATGTAAATGCTTCTCTGGGATCCCCTTTGTTTAGAAATAGCAGACATATATGACTTTGCCATTGCTTTTAGGTAATTAGAAGGCCGCTAAATGCTGCTGCGCACCACACTTGTATTATGCCCAGCAGTGAAGGGGTTAATTAGGTAGCTTGTAGGGTTAATTTTAGCTTTAGTGTATAGATTGCCCTCCCATCTGACACATCCCACCCCCTGATCCCTCCCTAATCCCTCTCAAACAGCTCTCTTCCCACCCCACAATGGTCACCCCCATCTTAAGTACTGGCACAAAGTCTACCAGTACTAAAATAAAAGGCATTTTTTAATATATAATTTTTTATTATTATTATTATATTTTCTGCAATGTAGGATCCCCCCTTACCCACAACCTCCCTTATCCCCCCAAACAGCTCTCTAACCCTTTACCCATTTGCCGCCATCTTAGGTACTGGAAGCTGTCTTCCAGTACCCAGTTTGCTGTAAATTATGGGTATGGTTTTTTTAATTAACCTTTTTTCTGTAGTGTAGCTTCCCCCCCTAATACCCTACCCCCCTCCCAGATCAACTTCCCACCCTCTTATCCCATCCCTCAGCATTATAACCAGGATTCCCCCTCTCCCTCCTCCCCACTCCCTTTTCCTCCCTGCTGCTCTCAGTGGGTTTTTTTCCTAACAGTCCCACCCACCTCCCACCCCCATCCAACGATGGGCCGCCCACCCACCTCCCTCCTTAGCCAAACCACCCACCCACCCAACTAACGCCACCACCGCTGCCCGATGCAGAGAGGGCCATAGAGTATTGTTCAAATAAAGATACCAAGAGAACGAAGAAAAATTGATAATAGGAGTAAATTAGAAAGTTGTTAAAAACTAAACCTAGGTAGGCTCATTTGCTAATTTCAAAGCTCTTGAAGGCCTCCTCTTATCTCAGTGCATTTTCACAGTTTTTCACAGCTAGACAGCTCATGTGTGCCATATAGATAACATTGTGCTCACTCATGTGGAGTTACCTAGGAGTCAGCAATGATTGGCTAAAATGCATGTTTATCAAAAGAACTGAAATAAGGGGCAGTCTGCAGGGGGCTAGTTACAAGGTAATCACATAGATGAAAAGTATATTAATATAACAGAGTTTTGGTTATACAATCATTTTAAACAATACAAATTCTGGAGTAGACTGTCCCTTTAAGGTTGGTTTCAAATAGAAAACCTCTTGAACTATGCAAAGAACTTTGCACAGAAATTCTAGGTATTATTTTAGTATATTGTGGGTATTCAGTCTGATTTTTATGGAAATAAACTACCTAATCATAAAAATATTAATAATGTCAGAAGGATAACAGAATGACTAATGTCTTTCTTTCCTCACAGAAAACCATGATGAACAACATACTGATCTTCTAAAGATTTTACAATTTCAGCAGGAGATAAAAGATCTCCTAACAGCAAAACAAGATGAAAAAGAGGCCTTCAATGCTGAACTTGATATAAGGATGCAAAATATCCAGGAAAAGGTAAGATTTAACCCCTTTACGACCAGTGCCATACCATGTACAACGCTGCAGTCCTGGGCTTCTCTCTGCCGCAAACTTGCTAAAAGTAGCAAGATTGCACTATTTCTGTATGCCTCACAAGTGGGGCAGTGCAGAAATAGAGTTGCAGAATTACCGATGCACAGAGGGCTACTCTGTGGCCCTCTCTGCATCGGACATCGGTGGTGCCGATCGTTGGTTAGTGGGAGAGTAAGGAGGGAGGTGGGTTGGCGGCCCATCGCTGGAGGGGGCGGGAGGTGGGTGGGAGCTGGTGGGACCACTATGCTACGGGAAAAAAAACTTTATTGACACAGTGACTGGGAAGGAGGGAGGGGGGAGGAGGGGGAAGCAGGGAGAGGGGGTCCCTATAGTGGAAAGTGGGGTACAGGGTGGGAAAGCGATCTGGGAGGGAGAGGGGGGGGTATGATAATTAGGGGGGGCAGCTACACTACAGAAAAATTTTTTGGGGGGAAATAATTAAAAATTAGAGCAATCTGGGTACTGGCAGACAGCTGCCAGTACCTAAGATGGTGGCTAATAGGTAGAGGGGGAGGTTTAGAGAGAACTGTTTGGGGGGATCAGGGAGGTTTGGGGGTAAGGGGGGATCCTACACTGCAGAAAATATATTTAAAAAAAAAAGCATTTTATTTTAGTACTGGCAGACTTTCTGCCAGTACTTAAGATGGGGGTGACCATTGTGGGGTGGGGAGGGAAGAGAACTGTTTGAGAGGGATCAGGGGTGGGATGTGTCAGATGGGAGGGTAATCTATACACTAAAGCTACAATTAACCCTACAAGCTACCTAATTAACCCCTTCACTGCTGGGCATAATATAAGTGTGGTGCGCAACTGCATTTAACGGCCTTCTAATTGCCAAAAAGCAATGCTAAAGTGTATAGTATCTTCCAATCGCCTCTATTTGTTTTTGTATTCGAGTAATAAGCGTTTATTATACTTTGGAACAATCTTGACACCTTTCAGTTTGCGAGAAAAAACAGTGACACATTTTAGGGGTGAATGTTTAGAGAATACACCAGACCTGGTGGAAAACTTTCAGCTAAGCCCAAGGAACACCCCTGTTCAGCCCTCTAACAGATGTGAGGAAACTCATTTTAAAATAAAGAAAACACACTATGAATTTAGTACTAGTCGATACAAATTTCACAGCTTTTTTTTTTTTTTTGCATCTGCAGTTTTATTACAATTTCTAATTTATTCCTGTGTAATTTCAATACAAATTTTAGTTTATCCATAAAATACTAGTTTTGAAAAACAATTTTGTTTTAAATTCCAATGAGATTTAAGAATATAATTTTTATTTCATTTTTTTATTTCAATATTAAATGTATTTGTTTCATATGGTGTTTAGAATACAACTGCTTATCGCTCTTTTATGCATCTTCTTCACATATTTAAATTCAGGGAACGCATATTTGACACACGCAAAAAAAATTCTTTAGTGAATTTCAACATTGGCCTCATAGTACGGGTGAGATTTTTTTAGAAAAAGGCCTAGAGGCCTTTGCATCATGGGCCAATTTGACAGAAACACTTTACAACATTTGAAATCTCCTGTATACTCAGATGAATGAACACAAGAGTGACTTTTCCATATCCATCTTCACCTAACACACTTAAAGGGGCATGGAATCCATATATTTTCTTTCATGATTTAGAAAGAGCATGCAATTTTAAACAACTTTCCAATTTACATCGATAATCTAATTTGCTTCATTCTCTTAATATCCTCTGCTGAAAAGCATATCTAGATAGGCTCAGTAGCTGCTGATTGGTGGCTGCACATAGATACCTTGTGTGATTGGCTCACCCATGTGCATTGCTATTTCTTCAACACAGGATATTTAAAAAAGGAAGCAAATTAGACAATTGAAGTAAATTGGAAAGTTGTTTAAAATTGTATTCTCTATCTGAATCATGAAAGACAAATTTTGGGTTTAGTGTCCCTTTAACAGGAAAACTCGCAGATAATTTATTAATTTGATGTATAATTATTTTTGAATGCATTGAATATTTAAAATAAATAATAAAATATTCTACGGGATTGGATTACTTTTAATTTATGACCGAATTGATCATTTGTGTTATATTGGAAACATTTTTCCATTTAGCCAGATCAGATTTACACAATCTGAGTTTTAAAATAATTATTGTATTTCAGATTCTAAATGATCAAGAGAGAGTTATGCAAAGATGTCTTTCTGAACATGAAGAACGAATAATGCAAAAAATGGAAAAACAAATTGCAGGTAAAGTCTATATATTGTATGATCATTTGTAGAATTATGTTAAAGGAATAGGAAAGTCAAAATTAAAGTTGCATTATTCAGATAGAGCATGTCATTTTAAGACACTTTTAAATTCACTTCTATTTTCAAATGTGGGAGCTGCTGCTAATTGGTGCCTGCACACATTTGTCTCTTGTGATTGGCTAACTAGATATTTCTTTCATGTAATTAGCAAGAGTCCATGAGCTAGTGACGTATGGGATATACATTCCTACCAGGAGGGGCAAAGTTTCCCAAACCTCAAAATGCCTATAAATACACCCCTCACCACACCCACAAATCAGTTTTACAAACTTTGCCTCCCATGGAGGTGGTGAAGTAAGTTTGTGCTAGATTATACGTTGATATGCGCTTCGCAGCAGGCTGGAGCCCAGTTTTCCTCTCAGTGTGCAGTGAATGTCAGAGGGATGTGAAGAGAGTATTGCCTATTTGAATTCAATGATCTCCTTCTACAGGGTCTATTTCATAGGTTCTCTGTTATCGGTCGTAGAGATTAATCTCTTACCTCCCTTTTCAGATCGACGATATACTCTTATATATACACCATTACCTCTACTGATTCTCGTTTCAGTACTGGTCTACATGTAGATGAGTGTCCTGGGGTAAGTAAGTCTTATTTTCTGTGACACTCTAAGCTATGGTTGGGCACTTTTATATAAAGTTCTAAATATATGTGTTTAAACATTTATTTGCCTTGATTCAGGATGTTCAACGTTCCTTATTTCAGACAGTCAGTTTCATATTTGGGATTATGTATATGAATAAATCAATTTTTTCTTACCTTTAAATTTGATTTTTTTCCTGTGGGCTGTTAGGCTCGCGGGGGCTGAAAATGCTTCATTTTATTGCGTCATTCTTGGCGCGGACTTTCTTGGCGCAAAAATTTTCTTGTCATTTCCGGCGTCATACGTGTCGCCGGAAGTTGCGTCATTTTTTTTACGTTTTTGCGCCAAAAAATGTCGGCGTTACCGGATGTGGTGCCATTTTTGGCGTCAAAAGCATTTAGGCGCCAAATAATGTGGGCGGCTTTTTTGGCGCTAAAAAATTTGAGCGTCATTGTTGTCTCCACGATATTTAAGTCTCATTATTTATTGCTTCTGGTTGCTAGAAGCTTGTTCATTGGCATTTTTTTCCCATTCCTGAAACTGTCATTTGAGGAATTTGATCATTTTTGCTTTATATGTTTTTTTTTTCTATTACATATTTGCAAGATGTCTCAGATTGACCCTGAATCAGAAGCCACTTCTGGAAAAACGCTTAACTGAGTTTCAGTTCTACCAAAGCTAAGTTAATTTATTTTAAATGTTATAAATGTTTATCTTTAGCTATGGTTTGTAATAAGTTATTATGATATACTTTTACATGCTGATTCCATTAGTATTTATGCTTTATATATTTCCATTCTTACATCTTATGTACAAGAAATATTTAGAAGATTTATAAGAAATATTTTTCTGATTCTATTTTAAAGGCTTTGTCTGACTTCGTGCCTTCTAATAAAATTTTTAGGTCTTTTTCACTTCTTTTTTAATTATTGAAGTTTCAAATGACCAACAACATACTAATTTTATCCTTCTCTGATGATGTTTTTTCTCTTTCAGAAATTTTCTTCATCAGATATTGACACTAAGAAATCTACTTTTTTATTATTTTTCTATTATTAAAGTACATTTGTTCTTTGTTGAAAAGGTGTTGATTATTTTGGATATTAAGGTAACTAGTTCTTTAAAACTAGCTGACACTATTTCTGCCTATTTATTTCTTCTGTGTTTTCAGAGGTTTTCTTTCCAATTCCCCATTCTAGGGAATGGAATAGGCTGAGAATTTTTTTTTATTCCTTCTTCAAAGGTTTTAAACTATATTCTTTGCCAGCAGTTAAATTCAATTTGGAGGGTTCTCCAATTTATTGGGGCTATCTCTACTTCTACTAATTATGCTATTGTTTCTATAGCAAAATAGTATTTATTTTCCTTTAGATAGTTGTATCTTATTTATGGAAAATGATTTAGTTTCAGGTACTTTTCTTGGTCCTGTGATTTATTTGGATATTGCAATTGCTTCATTTTTTCTGTTTACTTTAAGATCAAGTATCAGATTATGATTTATTTTAGCATTGTTAAGGGACAACATTTACTAGACTAGGTGCTTTTGCATTTGTCTTGTTGTTTTGCATTTATTGATTATGCAAGTCCACAGTATTGACTGGTCCTTTAAACTAGACTATCATGCTAATAATTTCATTTGTGTCTTCATTTTATTGAATATTTTCGCAAATGAGGGTTAATCTATGTCTTTAGCTATTTTAGCTAGAAGAATTTTGTTCTAAGATAATCAATTATTTGTTTTATAATTGGATTCAATTCTTAACTGTTACTCTGGGCTTCAAGATTGAGTTCTAAGACTAAATCTTTAAGCTTATACTAGTTTGGTTGTTCTTATTAAGGAACGAATTCCTGAGTTCTTTCCCAAGTAACATGTTTTTATAATTGGGGTTCGAAATCAGCTCCCTAATATTGCGATGTACGTGCCGTATTCCAGCTTGGCTGGTAAGGGGCAGGTTAAGACTTCTTTGAAATTTATTTGGATATTTTGGCCAAATTTCTTTGATTTTAATCCAGTAAGGCTAACACTTTCTTTAAGTGTGTTTCTGTCCTATATATTTTGGGTACTGTTGAAGCATGGCTGGGCACCCATGGGGTTCAAGCGCTGCTCAGAGAATCTTCTGGGGTATTTCTTCCAGTTCCTTTTTTAGGAACCGGGTTTGGAGTTTTATTCAAACTATTTTGCTTTTTATGGTCATTGATAGCATTATTTGTTTTCATTAGATACAATAAATGCATACTTTCATTTTTCTGTTTTCATTCAGATTATTTTCTGAGGATGCGGAATCTCATATGATTCACTTGCTCTTCAGAACATAGTTAGAGGATCTTTTTTTCGAAAGCTCTTGATTCCTCACACAAGGGTCACCTTTTTTAGGTTTCCAGAAAGTTTGTGTCACTGTCTTTGTCTCTATCAGACAAGGGATAATTCTATTGGGTTCCGTCTGTCGGTACCTTTAGTCTCTATTATTTTCCTTCAGTTGCTATATATGCATAGAAGTTTTAGGTCTTATGGCCACAGCATTGGATTCAATTCCCTTTGCTCATTTTCACTAGAAAGAACCTTTCCAGTCTTTTATGAGTGTTGTTTCTTCTAGAACATGGTTGGAGGATCAATTTACCAAAAAGTTTGTTGATTCCTCAGACAAGGGTAACCTTTTTAGGTTTCCTGATAGATTCAGTGTCCTTGACTCTGTCTCTGACGGACAAGAGACGTCTGAAATTGGTTTCAGCTTGTCGAAACCTTCAGTCTCAATCTTTCCTTTCGGTAGCCTTATGCATGGAAATTCTAGGTCTTATGACTGCTGCATTGGACGCGGTTCCCTTTGCTCGTTTTCACATGCGACCTCTTCAGCTCTGTATGCTGAACCAGTGGTGCAGGGATTATACAAAGATATCTCAATTAATATCTTTAAAACCGATTGTTCGACACTTTCTGATGTGGTGGACAGACCACCATCGTTTAGTTCAGGGGGCTTCTTTTGTTCTTCCAACCTGGACTGAGATTTCAACAGATGCAAGTCTGACAGGTTGGGGAGCTGTTTGGGGGTCTCTGACAGCACAAGGGGTTTGGGAATCTCAGGAGGTGAGATTACCAATCAATATTTTGGAACTCCGTGCAATTTTCAGAGCTCTTCAGTCATGGCCTCTTCTAAAGAGAGAGTCGTTCATTTGTTTTCAGACGGACAATGTCACAACTGTGGCATATGTCAATCATCAAGGAGGGACTCACAGTCCTCTGGCTATGAAAGAAGTATCTCGAATTCTGGTTTGGGTGGAATCCAGCTCCTGTCTAATTTCTGCGGTTCATATCCCAGGTATAGACAATTGGGAAGCGGATTATCTCAGTCGCCAAACGTTACATCCGGGCGAATGGTCTCTTCACCCAGAGGTATTTCCTCAGATTGTTCAAATGTGGGGACTTCCAGAAATAGATCTGATGGTTTCTCATCTAAACAAGAAACTTCCCAGGTATCTGTCCAGATCCAGGGATCCTCAGGCGGAGGCGGTGGATGCATTGTCACTTCCTTGGAAGTATCATCCTGCCTATATCTTTCCACCTCTAGTTCTTCTTCCAAGAGTAATTTCCAAGATTCTAAGGAGTGCTCGTTTGTTCTGCTTGTGACTCCAGCATGGCCTCACAGGTTTTGGTATGCGGATCTTGTCCGGATGGCCTCTTGCCAATCGTGGACTCTTCCGTTAAGACCAGACCTTCTGTCGCAAGGTCCTTTTTTCCATCAGGATCTCAAATCCTTAAATTTGAAGGTATGGAGATTGAACGCTTGATTCTCAGTCATAGAGGTTTCTCTGACTCTCTGATTAATATTATGTTACAGGCTCGTAAATCTGTATCTAGGAAGATATATTATCGAGTCTGGAAGGTTTACATTTCTTGGTGTTTTTCTCATCATTTTTCTTGGCATTCTTTTAGAATTCCTAGAATTTTACAGTTTCTTCAGGATGGTTTGGATAAAGGTTTGTCTGCAAGTTCCTTGAAAGGACAAATTTCTGCTCTTTCTGTTCTTTTTCACAGAAAGATTACTAGTCTTCCTGTTATTCATTGTTTTGTACAAGCTTTGGTTCGTATAAAACCTGTTATTTCTCCTCCTTGGAGTTTGAATTTGGTTCTGGGGGCTCTTCAAGCTCCTCCGTTTGAACCTATGCATTCGCTGGACATTAAATTACTTTCTTGGAAAGTTTTGTTTCTTTTGGCCATCTCTTCTGCTAGAAGAATTTCTGATTTATCTGCTCTTTCTTGTGAGTCTCCTTTTTCTGATTTTTCATCAGGATAAGGCGGTGTTGCAAACTTCTTTTCAATTTTTACCTAAGGTTGTGAATTCTAACAACATTAGTAGAGAAATTGTGGTTCTTTCATTGTGTCCTAATCCTAAGAATTCTAAGGAAAGATCGTTGCATTCTTCGGATGTAGTTAGAGCTTTGAAATATTATGTTGAAGCTACTAAAAATTTCCGAAAGACTTCTAGTCTATTTGTTATCTTTTCCGGTTCTAGGAAAGGTCAGAAGGCCTCTGCCTTTTCTTGGCGTCTTGGTTAAAGTCTTTGATTCATCATGCTTATGTCGAGTCGGCTAAAACTCCGCCTCAAAGGATTACAGCTCATTCTACTAGGTCAGTTTCTACTTCCTGGGCGTTTAGGAATGAAGCTTCGGTTGATCAGATTTGCAAAGCAGCAACTTGGTCTTCTTTACATACTTTTACTAAATTCTACCATTTTGATGTGTTTTCTTCTTCTGAAGCAGTTTTTGGTAGAAAAGTACTTCAGGCAGCTGTTTCAGTATGATTCTTCTTCTTATAATTTCAGTTTTTTTTTTATTATGAGATTTAAACTTTATTTTGGGTGTGGATTATTTTCAGCGGAATTGGCTGTCTTTATTTTATCCCTCCCTCTCTAGTGACTCTTGCGTGGAAGATCCACATCTTGGGTATTCATTATCCCATACGTCACTATTTCATGGACTCTTGCTAATTACATGAAAGAAAACATAATTTATGTAAGAACTTACCTGATAAATTCATTTCTTTCATATTAGCAAGAGTCCATGAGGCCCACCCTTTTTTGTGGTAGTTATGATTTTTTTGTATAAAGCACAATTATTCCAATTCCTTATTTTTTATGCTTTTGCACTTTTGTCTTATCACCCCACTTCTTGGCTATGCGTTAAACTGATTTGTGGGTGTGATGAGTGGTGTATTTATAGGCATTTTGAGGTTTGGGAAACTTTGCCCCTCCTGGTAGGAATGTATATCCCATACGTCACTAGCTCATGGACTCTTGCTAATATGAAAGAAATGAATTTATCAGGTAAGTTCTTACATAAATTATGTTTATCAGCTTCCTGACAGTAGTGCAATGCTGTTTCTTCAGCAATGGATAACAAGAGAATGAAGCAAATTTGGTAATAGAAGTACATTGGAAAGTTGTTTGAGATTGTATGTTCTATCTGAATCCTAAAAGACAACTTTGGGGTTTACTATCCCTTTAAACAATAGGTGTGAATGTTAGTCAGAAACATTCATATGTTACACAACACCAAAAGCTAAAGCCCAACAAACTCATAGCCCCTAAGTTTGTTTCACCTTCCTATGAAATATTCACATTAAGGGGAGTTCAACAATATGTTTATGTGAAGAAGAGACACTTGCTGTACAGTACAGGATTCAGTAAAAAAGCTGATTTATGTCCATGACAACAGGTCTTTGAGAATCAGACTCTCAGTCACATGACACATTTACACCCTTACTCCAGGGCAGCAATGCACTAGTGAGAGCTATCTGATCACAAGAGGCATATGTGTGTATCTACCAATAACCAGCTAGCTCACAGTAATGCATTGCTGCTTCTGAGCCTTCCTATGATATCAAGAGAAGTAAGTATATTTTATATTAGAAGTGAATTGAATTGTGTCTTACAATTGCTTCCTCTATCTGAACCATGGATGTGTAATTCTGACTTGGTTATGCCAGTGAGCAAGTTCCTTCCTCTATGTAAAGTAGACAAGTGCAGAGACTTTTACATTTACAGGGGTCTCTCTAGACCAAAGTTGAAACCCACTGCTCATTATAACTCTAGAATAAGAAGATCTTAGAAAATGGGGCAGATTTACCAATGTCTGCAGAGTATCATGTCCGCTAGACATCGCTAAATGCAGATGCACAAGCAGTTCTAGTGAACTGCTTGTGCAATGCCGCCCCCTGCAGATTTGCGGCCGCTAGCAGGGGTGTCAATCAACCCGATCTTATTTGATCGGGTTGATTGCTGTCCACCGCTCAGAGTTGGCGGATCCAGTTAAGGAGCAGCGGTCTGAAGACCACTGCTTCTTAACGCCTGTTTCCGGCGAGCCTGAAGGCTTGTGCGAAAACATGTGAATATGGGGTCGTACAGGGCTTGTTAAATCGGCCCCTATGACTTCAATTTGCATGACAATTACTTCCTCTATCACTTCCCATGCACATCACCATTTATAACTATTTGATTTTAATTATGAAGGTCCCAGGTACAGGTTGATTGGGGAACAGGAATAGAACTTTATAGCATTAGAATCTGATTTACGTGACACAAAACACCTTGTAATTTATAAGATATTTCTGTCTTGCTATAGAATAACATATTAGCTAAGTGTAAACTTTTTAAAAACAATAATGTGGTTGATCACAATCCTTAGAAAAGTTTATCTAAATTTATCATTTGATAAGATTTTCTGAAGTATTGTGATCAACCACGTGTTTGCTGCAATTGTTTTTCAGTAGCTAAATTAAACTCTACCAATAATTTTCCTTATCTTGAGGAGCCAGTAGAGACTTGTTACTGGAGTAGACAAAGCTAGCAATAGTCATTATGTTAGGAAAGGTTGCCTTGTTTATCTCCTGAGACCAATTAGAAACAAGTATGTAGCAGGTTTAGCCTTCGAAATAGTTAAATTACATGAAAAGGGGGTAAAATAAATAATGAAAATAACCTGCAACATTTTTTTCAATGCATAATCAAACATTTTATATTACTATTTCAAGGTGTTTACTGGCCCAAATTAGTAACTTGGCCTAAGGCTTAATTTGCTCTACTGCTGACTTTTGATGAACAGTAAATAGTACTGTGTATGTAATTATAATGCAATATAAGCTAATAATGAGATCAGCAAATGCAGGCCTTGAAATATTTAGCCCTTTATTAATAGGTAAAATGATGTACACAATAATTATTTATGCAAACAACTGAGTGTAAGAACATAGCAACTGTACAACACAGATATTAACATTAATTCAAATATTACAAAGGAGCAGTGTTGTTAGACAGAAGAACGAACAACAAAGACAGGTGGGGTAAACTGACCTGGATATGGTGATTTCTTTTTCATGCATTTAAAGAAATGAAAGCTTTTATTTGACAGTACAAATGTATTTTTATAACATTTGTACAAACATTGATTAGAACTCTATTATTTATTTACAAGGTTGTCTGCCATTTTTAGTCCATTTCCCATATAATGTCAGTGAGGTCCTCTCAAACCTTTTCAGTCCTACACATAATTCATATTTTATAGAAACCATACACAAAAGATGGAAGAAGCATTTGAAAATTAGAGTGACTGGACATCATTTTATTGAACCTATTAAAGGACTAGATTACGAGTGGTGCGCTAACTCTTGCAAGTGAGCGATAAGGAGTTTATCAGGGCTCATTGTGCGCGTCTGATGTAGCGCTCATATTACGACTTAAAAGGAAATGCATTCGCTTGAGCGCAATTTAATTTAATGTGCTTCAGATGAGAGTGACTTCAGTGCTCTGGTTAACTGTTACACAAAACACATCAAAAATACATTTACCAATTCAGTAACACTCATAATAACACTGTCTGATAACAATTATTTAAAAAAAAATTGAATAAAAAAGTTTCTAAGATATGAGGTCTCAGGTGTTAGAAATACAAAGGCATGAAAAGGGCTTTAACATATAGATAAATACATATATATGTTTATATATATATATATATGTGTATCTATATGTGTGTACATTGCATTTATGTCTGTATATGTGTATTTACATATATATATACATTGGTATTTTGGATACAAGACCCTGTGAGGGACTCCTTCCTCAACTGCTTTATATCTACACTTTGAGTGCACCCAGGGCACCGTGGGCTATTTTTGGCCTCTCAGCTTTAGCAGGTGTGCTACTACACCGGGTACACATCCCATGACTCCTAAACAGGCTCAGCTTTGGTTGCTATCGCACTCCCTTAAAGCTACACTATTTCCAGAGTCACAGGCAGTTAACCCCGGGCCTGCCAAGGTGCAGGTCCATAGGGAAAATTACAAAACGGACAACACAGCACAGAGAAAAAGTCCAGCACTCACTCACAAGCTCTCAGCTAAGATTAAAAGCAAAACTGGAAGAGTCAGTTACCGCATTTTGCCAAATGGGACAAGCCCAGGTACCATGTTTAGGTCTCTTCCAAAAACCTGGGTCGCTAATACAGCCACACAAATGCAGCCACGCACACAAATGCAAGCTCTTAATCAAACAAACTGGGAACAAGTCAGGGTTCAGGAACTTATGTAATCACCCTAGGCGTAAGCAAAGCAAGGAAAAGTGGGCAGCACTCTCAGACCGGACCGGGTACACATCCCATGACTCTTAAACAGGCTCAGCTTTGGATGCTATCGCACTCCCTTAAAGCTACACTATTTCCAAATTTACAGGCAGTTAACCCCCGGGCCTGCCAAGGTGCAGGTCCATAGGGAAAATTACAAAACAGACAACACAGTACACAGAAAAAGTTCAGCACTCAATCACAAGCTCTCAGCTAAGATAAAAAACAAAACTGGAAGATTTAGTTACCGCTTTTAATTTTAGCTGAGAGCTTGTGAGTGAGTGCTGGACTTTTTCTGTGTGCTGTGTTTTATATGCAGTGTGTATATGTATGTGTGTGTGTATGATGTGTATATATATGTGTGTATATGTATATGTGTGTGTATATATATATATATATATATATAATGTGTGTGTATATATATATAGTTTCTTATGGGCTCTGCACTCACTTTCTATTTGACAAATTGCCTGGGGTGCATTCAAAAAATAGCAAACAAAGCAGCATCAAGGAACGCACTCGCTGGGTCTTATCTACCAAGTATTATTTAATACATCAAAGAATGTGACGTTTCGGGGTTATTAGCCCCGTCCTCAGACCTTTACAACATAGAAAAACAAGAGACAATATATACCTTATACCCACCACCATCACCGGCGATCAAACGGAAGTGCCCCTGGCATCCTGCACGTAATACTCCGCAGGTTGTCATAGCAACCGGAAGTCGCCGATCTGTCAAATAAAATATATATGTGTGTGTGTGTGTGAAATATTCATACTTTATTTCAGGTTAGCACACTTGGTTAAATGCGTTCAGGTTTACACGCAAGTTAGGTTTTTACCACTTTTCACGCTCTATTTAAGTCTATGGGGGAATACGTTAACGTGGTTGCAATATTCTAAGTTCCACTTTTTGCTAGGGGTTAGCGCTTGTGTAAAAACGTTTTACTTTCAACTTGTAATGCACACACCACCCGAAGCATTCAAAATTCTTACTTCTACCAAAGTTAACGCACACTATTTTGCACTCCACTCGCAATAGCATCGCTAGCTTTTATAATCTATATAATTCCTATGCTATTCGGTTAAGTTAGTTTATTAAACAACACACAATTGCTTATTCTTTAGCTCCATAGACTAAAGCCAGTTAGAGAAACTGGAGAGAATGAAAAGGCTTAAGAAGCTGTTAGTGAATCCAGCCCATCTCTGTTTAAATGAAGACTTAGTAGAGATGTGGAATATTAGCGCTACAAGGAATTGTGACCATGGGTGGTTCTAATTCTTTAGCTTTGCAGAGCATCTAAGTTTACAACCAAGTTTACTTCAGTTTTATAAATGCACAAAATGAATGAATGTCATTAGGTTATCCAATATTATGAATGTCAGACCGCTGCTGATATAGATTTACTAGTGTGCGCTGCAAATAACCCAGGAAGGATGGAAATGATGTCCTGGTGTTTTATATTATATCCTGTAGGTGACATTCATTGTAATGTAAGTGGCAATTCTGATTCTGTCAGGCCCGTTGCTTATGAACAGCTACTATAATATTGTCTACTTAGCCTTATGGTAGGATACGGAACTCTAGGCTTATCCTCACATAGATAATATAGTAAATAAAATGATTATTACTATACCAACAACAATGTGCAATGAATCTATAGTACAATCTTTAATTCTTCCTTCAGATGAACATCAGAAGAAAGGAAAAACATTAGAGCAGATCAAAGACCTCCTACAGGAGAATGGGGAAGCAAAATGGCTGAAGGAGCTACAAGAACAGGTACGGCTTCAAAGTAAACTTTGGATCTGAATTTTTATTATAAAGAACTCCAAGCTGTCAAACTTCTGGGCCCTATAAAAAAAATAGAACAAATCACTGTATTAGTAAATCACTTGAAACATACTATTTAAACATACCATCTTATACACTTACATTGAAGCATATGAATATATCAACATATTTAATTTTACTTCTTAGAATATAAATTATCTTAAAATGTGTCTAATGGCCAAAATATATGGTACTAAGAAAAAAAACAAAATTATTACGTATAACTTGTCAGAATTGAGCTTTAGGTACTGATATTTAGATGGAATATACTGTTTAAATAGACAAAATCATACTGAGGTAAAACTGCAATCTAGAAAATCTAAACCAAGAATTTTTGGGCTTTGGTCGCACTTCTCTCCTAGGACCAGATCACAACTGGAGCGCTAAATTATTGCGCTCCCGTAACCGGCAAATTTGCCAGTTTGCGGGAGCAAGATAATTAACCAGCCATTACGGATCTCTGGTTAATTTGATAAATCTGCCCCAAAATACTGTCTAGTGTAGTTTATTAAAAAATAAAGATGACAGCAATTTACTCTTAATGTTATACCTATGTCTGATGTCCGTGATCACAATATAAAAGCCGTAGTCTGCAGCAGCACTTTAAATGTTTTTTTGCCCTCAGGGGGGTACGTGCTAAATGGCAGACTCTTTTATCAGAGTAGGGGGAACTACCAGGAGGCTGTGCTCACTGACGAGGTTAAGTTAGGTCCTAAAAAGCACATGTTTTATTATAATTACTTATGTCTCTAATATTGGAAAGATTTGCAACACATCATTTAGTCAGACAAGATGTAGACTAAATGCATTTTACAATAATTATTGTATATTTCAGATTCAAAACGAGCACGAAAATTCTAAGCTTTGAAAAGTACATATGTGAACATAAAAAGCAAATACATAATGTAATAAGTAAATGCGTTACACTATGTTTAAGTGATGGTAAATCCTAGCGTTTCATCATGGTATAGGCCCACACGGCTATTGGATAAGAGATGGAACCGTTAGCTCATTGAAAAAATGAGCAGTGCCGTGCACCACCAGAGCCGCTAGTCTTAGCAGTTAAGCCACGGCAAAAAAAGCACCTGTAATGCTCGTGGGATATTCCTCTATCATACCGAACTCGGCCAGTAGTCTTGTTATCCCGGCGTCGAGCCGAAAAGATAGGGAATATCCCAGAGCAGAGAAAGTTAGTAAGATGAGGAAGGTGGCACTCGCCACAGGCAGGGTAGTCCCCAGCGACTACGGCAGAGCGGTCCAAGGGCAAACCAGTAGAATGGTCAGGCAGGCAGGATTTGACAACAGTAAAACAGTCCAAAGACACACCACTAGAATGGTCAGGCAGGATTTGGCAACCGTAAGCAGTCCAAGGCCACACCACTAGAATGGTCAGGTAGGCAGGGTTCGGCAACAAAGAGACAATCCAGAACAACAGGGGTTAATAAGCAGAGCAGTCAGACAGGCAGGGTTCGGCAGCAGTATATCAATCCAGGAGTTAGGGGTTAAGAGGCAGAGTAGTCAGACAGGCAGAGTTCAGCAACAATAATCAATCCAGCAATTTTGGGGGTTAAGAGGCAGAGTAGTCAGACAGACAGAGTTCAGCAGCAATAATCAATAAGGCAGTAAGAATAGTACGATCTATCACACCCAGGAGCACACAAAGTAACACCTATACTTGGGCAGTGATAGATCATACTAGGATCACTTAAATAGGCGTAGGACCGGCATCAGAGAGGGAGAGGAGCGTGCGGCGTTGACGTCAGCACCGCACGCATCCAGACCCGACACAGCCCTAGGCAACGAGCAAGGAAGGAGAAGCCGCGCCCCTAGCAATGGCTAGAGCGGCGCGGCGTGGCAGCACCTTTTCATTGTTTTGGTTTTTTTTAAAAACTGATGAATAAAGGTGGCCTTTATTTTTAGTGAATGGTAAATCTCTTGGATTTCCCATCACTTTAAACCTTGATGGTAACTTCACTTTATGTTTCGTGTCCATACGTTATGATGTCACAGGCCATTCTGCTTTTAGCCAGCAATTGGGAAGGAGAATGCAGTCGCCTTACTCTTAAAAAGTGCAGTTGATCCCCAGGATCCAGATTGTTGTTGTCCTCTGTACTGAGAGCAAAGTTTGTACAATGACCTATTGACTATATCATGCACAGTACAGAGGATACGTTAGGTCCTGAAGCACAGGCTTTATCGTAAATATTTATTATCATTGGAAACATTTTCATCTCATTATATTGCCAGATCTGTTGTCTGTTTTACAATAATTTTTGTATTTCAGATTCTAAATGAACAGAAGAGGATTATAAAAACATCTTTTTCAAAACAGGAAGAAAGAATAATATACGTTGTAGAGAAAAAATGTTCAGGTAACAGTGATATACGTTTGAATATTTGTAGAACAAAGCTGTTGATTCAGACTAATTTATGTTATTTAGGAATAAAGTATGGTGTTCAATTTCATTGCTAGGTTACAAAAATAAACGGGGAGGGGAGTTCCCAAAAATAAAAACTCACTTAATCTGTAATTTGATTTCACCCTCCAGTGCAGTGTTAATTTTGACGGCAAATTTCGATTTAGTCTTAGTTTTAGTCTTTTGACTAAAATGCCATTTTAGTTTTAGTCGTATTTTTGTCATCTGAATTGTTTTAGTATTAGTCGACTAAAATCTAAGGGGTTTAGTTAAAGTGTAATGCATTATTTAAGCATTTCTCTATAATTTCCAAACTCATTATATACTCCAGGAGTAAACATAACACCTGTTATTATTTATGGTATTAAGGGTTAAACATGCAATACAGACACAGATTTAGCCGTTGTGATGTATAACATCTTTATTAAACTTAAAATTAAATAAAACCAAGTTTCATAAACAAACAGAAGTGCAACTTTAAAATATAAAAAACAAAACTGTATTGGCTAAATTGAACATATTACCTAATATAAAAACTTTTATCAGTTCTCTGTTAATAATTAAAACAATTATAAAGTAACTCAACACAACAAAACGTTTCTAAGGCTAGCACAGGCACAGCATAACTTAAACCAATACTCATGGGTTATGCTTATTTCTATAGGAAGAATCAATTGATTGTTTGCAGATTCTAAAATTTTTCGTCAACGATATTAGCACTGCTCTAGAACTTCCAAACTCATTATATACTTCTGGAGTAAAGGTTTATTAACCTGTTTTTATTTATGGTATTAAGGTTTGAACATGCAATACAGATTTAACTGTTGTGGTGTATATCATGTCTTTATCTTAAAATTTAATAAAATAAAGTTTTGTAAATTTGACAAAAGAGCAGTAATTAGGATTGATTATAACACCTTGCATCAAATGTTTTAATTTTGACTAAAATGTAATTTTAGTTTTAGTCGTATTTTAGTCATCAGAATTTCTTTAGTTTTATTCTCATTTTAGTCGACGAAATTAACACTGCTCCGGTGACCTATTAAGCATTTATACTTTGCTCTTAGTCACATGACACATGTACACTATTACTGCAGATAGTCAAGGCTACAAAAGAGAACAGTTGGAGTTTGAGTCACGCCCACTGGGAAACTGCAGAAGTTATGTAAAGGAGCTTCTGTAGAGTAGAATGCAAATTAGAACAAAAATTGTATCAAACAAGTTTGGATTGTTATTTAAAGTGATGGTAAACTCTCCCCTTTATAAAAACAGATCAGTAATACTAATGATATTTTAGATGGAGTTTAATTAATCAGTTGTAATGAAGATGCGCTATAACTTACTTTTTAATGTAGATATGAAATTAAAATACCCCTCGCTCTGGCCCCCCATTTCAAATGTTATATTTTTAGTGAGCTAAAAGTTTGAACTGTTCTCCAATCATCGCTCTAGCCTTAAGGCACTAATGCTGTAGCTAAAGTGCTTATTGGACAACAATTCTAACAGTTAATTTACAGAGAAATAACTTTTGAGGTGTGCAGCCAGAGCGCAGGTATTTAAATTTCAAATTGTGATGGGCACCGGCTACCTTAACTGGGTAGCTCCGCCAAGGGATCCTTCCTATCTCTGGAACCTGTAGCTGTATAGGTTGGAGGTAGTGATTATAGCCAGAGCCCACCCAAATAAAAAGACAAAAACAGTATTCAGGTGGAACAAGAACATACTTTATTGTGAAAACACACACACTTTTATATACAGTACACCCAGCTCATCTTGATTAGGGTCTTATCGGTCCCCCAGATCTCCCACTATTCCTGCCACTCCAGACAGGCTGGCACCCCCCATATTGTCCATAGTCTTAAAGAGTTCCAGGGATATAGAGGTGGTGGTTTTGGGGTGATCCCGGGGTAACGGTGGCACTTCCAGGGCATCATTAGAAAGCCCTCGGCCCCCAGATGCTAAAGTCCAAAAAGCGACATGATCAATCACTGGGGGCCGGAGCGGCAGCTTATCAAATGTGGACCCGGTAAGCCAAGGGGAGTAGGGTTGTAGAGGGGGGTACGAAACCCCAAGTTCCCAAGGGAGCTCCCTTCCAGCAATCACCCCACCTCTTGCCCTCCCTAGGGGAGTACCAATCCCTAAAAGAGGGGAGCTCTGGGGCAAAGGGCCGCTGGAGCGACCTGGGGTAAAGGTCAGTGGGTTTTCAGGGAGGTGCGGCCAGCCGGTAGTTCCAGGAGGCGGTCAAAGATCAGGATGTACAGATCACAAAACAAGCAAACCAAGAGTCTGGGAGATCGCTAATGCCATGAAAAGGCCAAATTTTATGTGAAAAGGTGTGAGCTGGGTAGTAGGGTGGTGGGGTAGCCTTGGCAGCCTGGTATCCATGACACATATCTCTATTAAAAAGTAAGTTATAGCGCATCTTCATTACAACTGACGAATTAAACTCCATCTAAAATACCATTAACATTCGGGATCTCTTTATACAAAGGGGAAAGTTCACCATCACTTTAATTTCCACCAAATTAATTATATCTTACCTATAGCAAGTACATCAATAATATCACCTATACTTACTGTTTCAATTTAATTTAGAGGTTTGATTGTTTGATTCTGCAAATACTATTTTATTATTAGTAACATACAGTCTTAGGTACAGGCTGCTTTATTTAATTAGGTAACTGGTATACAACTCTAATTAACAAAAAGCACCTGATTAAGGACCCTAAGTTGTGACTTTAAGCCTCATTAGCTCTATGTCTCTGGATAAACAACACAAAATGCTGTGTAAGTATAGTGTAATATAAGCTAAAAGTAAAATCAACAAAAATAAAATGTATGCTTACCTGATAAATTTCTTTCTTTCTGGTCATGAAGAGTCCACAACGCCATTCCAATTACTAGTGTGATATTCACTCCTGGCCAGCAGTAAAAGGCAAAGAGCACCCCAGCTGAGCTGTTAAGTGTCACTTCCCTTACCCATAACCTCCAGTCATTCAGCCGAAGGGAAATGGAAAAAGAAGATAACACAAAGGTGTAGAGGTGCCTGAGGTTTAGTAAAAATGACTGTCTAATCTAAAGTATGGGGTTGTGGACTCTCCATGTCTGTAAAGAAAGACATTTATCAGGTAAACATGAATTTTACTTTCTTTCCTAAGACATGGAGAGTCCACAACGTCATTCCAATTACTAGTGGGAATCAATACCCAAGCTAGAGGACACAGAATAAACCGGGAGTGAGAACAAGAATGCACCACCGCTTGAAGAACCTTTCTCCCAAAAGAAGCCTCAGCCGAGGCAAAAGTATCAAATTTGGAAAAAGTATGCAGAGAGGACCATGTTGCCGCCTTGCAAATATGTTCCACAGAAGCTTTATTTTTGAAAGCCCAGAAAGACCGCCCTAGTGGAATGAGCTGTAATTCTCTCAGGAGGCTGCTGTCCAGCAGTTTAATAAGCAAAACGAATCACACTTCTTAATCAGAGAGACAGAGAAGTAGAAGTGGCTTCTGACCCTTACGCTTTCCTGAGAAACAAACAAACAGGGCAGAAGACTGACAAAAATCATTAGTAGCCTGTAGGTAGAATTTTAAAGCACGCACAACATCCAAGTTATGCAACAGACATTCCTTTTGAGAAGAAGGATTAGGACAGAGAGATGGAACAACAATTTCATGATTAATATTTTTATCCGAAACCCCAATTTAGTACGAAGGATCGCCTTATCCGCATGAAAAATAAGGTAAGGCTAATCACACTGCAGAGGCGAAAGTTCAGAAACTCTGCGAGCAGAAGAAATAGCGATAAGGAACACAACTTTCCAAGATAACAACTTAATATCTACAGAATGCATTGGCTCAAACAAAGCCTGCTGCAAAACTTTAAGAACTAGGTTAAGACTCCAAGGAGGAGCAACAGGTTTAAACACAGGCATGATTCTGACCAGGGCCTGACAAAAGGATTGAACATCTGGCACATCCGCCAGACGCTTATGTTAAAGAATAGATAATGCAGAAATCTGGCCCTTCAGAGAACTGTCTGACAACCCTTTCTCCAGACCTTCCTGGAGAAAAGACAAAATTCTAGGAATCCTGACCCTACTCTAAGAGAAGCCCTTCGATTCACATCAATATAGGTATTTGCGCCATACCTTATGGTAAATGTTACGAGTAACAGGCTTGCAAGCCTGAAGCATGGTATCAAAGACTGACGGCAGAATGGAACGAATGGTTTCCATTTTGAAGGATGGTACCCTTAGAAATTTGTTGATACACTTTAGGTCTAAAATGGGTCGAAAAGTTCCCTCTTTTTTGGGAACCACAAACAGATTTGAATAGAATCTTAGGCCCTGTTCCCTTACTGGAACTGGAACAATCACTCCCAGGGAGGAAAGGTCCTGAACGCAGCTTAAGGATGCCTCTCTTTTTACCTGATCCGCAGATAACCTTGAGAGGAGGAATCTGCCCCTGGGAGGACGAGTCTTGAATTCTATTTTGTAACCCTGAGATTCTATGTCCACGGCCCAAGGGTCTGGGACATTGTGTACCCATGCTTGTCGAAACAAGAAAGTCTGCCCCCCACTTGATCCAATCCCGGACCGGGGGCAGACCCTTCATTCTTACTTAGCCTCAGATGAAGGCTTCTTTGATTGCTTCCCCGTGTTCCAAGTCTGATTGGATCTCCAAGAGGATTTGGACTGCTCCGGCTTGGAGGAGGGAGAGGAAGAGTTTGAAGTTACGAAAGGAACGAAAATTAGAACTTGGACGTCCCTTAGGTCTATTCAACCTGTCTTGTGGTAAAAAAGGACCCCTTTCCACCCGTAATTTCAGAAATGATCTCTTCCAGACGAGGACCAAACAGGATCTTACACTTGTAAGATAGCGACAGGGGCTTGGACTGAGGTAAGATCAGTTGACCAAGATTTTAGCCACATAGCCCTGCGGGCTAGGACAGTGAAGCCAGACATCTTGGCTCCCAGTCTAATGACTTGCATGTTAGCATCAGAGATAAAGGAATTGGCTAGTTTGAGAGCCTTAATCCTATCTTGGATCTCCTCTAAAATCAATTTGGACAAAGCATCACACCATTAAGATGCTGCACTTGTTACTGTGGCAATACAAACTGCAGGTTGCCATTGTAGACCCTGATGAACATACATTTTCTTTAAATAAGCCTCCAGCTTTTTGTCCATGGGATCCTTAAAAGAACAGCTATCCTCTATAGGAATCATGGTTCTCTTGGCCAGAGTAGAAAAGCCCCTTCTACCTTAGGCCCTGTGCGCCATGAGTCTCGAATGGAGTCAGCAACAGGAAACATCTTTTTGGAGACAGGGAAAAAGGAATCCCTGGCTTATCCCATTCTTGTGTAATGATCTGACACAAGGTCTGGAACAGGAAACTCTTCCTCAGAGGAAGGAGCATCATAGTATTTGTTAAGCTTACTAGATTGCTTAGGGTTGACAGCGACAGAAGAATCAGAGTCGTCCAAAGTAGCCAGTACTTCCTTTAAAAGTAAACAAAGGTGTTCAAGCTTAAATCTGAAGTTTACTTCTTCAGAATCCGTCAAAGGATTTATACTGTCTGAGATTTCACCCTCAGAAGCTACCGAGGTATCCTCCTCAACAGACTTATGAGGGAGGTCAACCTTCGCAGCAGCGGATGAGACAGACACCTTACTATCAGAAACATTTTTAGATTTCCTCTTGCGCTTCCCCTACATGGGAAAAACAGATAAAGCCGTAGATACAGCAGAAGATATCTGTACAGCAAAATTTGTTGGCAAATATACTCCTTCAGGAGACTGAGAGGAACTGCAGGGCACTGTGATGCCATTGAGGCTTGGGACGTTTGAGGAGAAAGCTGTGGCATATCCTGAACAGCATTATCCTTAGAAGGGAATCATTTATCTTTAAATTTTAGGGTCCTAGCTAAACATGAGGAGCAAAATTGAATAGGCAAAACAATTTGAGCCTCTAAACATAATAAACATTTATCACATGAAACAGACTCCTGTTCAGTGTCCATAGCTAAGCTATTACCCCAAAAGAAATGAAGACAAATAAAAAATGACTGCCGCTTTAAGGAACTGGAATCCTTCAGAGCGCAAAAACGCTAAGGCCTAGATTTAGAGTTCGGCGGTAGCCGTCAAAACCAGCGTTAGAGGCTCCTAACGCTGGTTTTGGCCGCCCGCTGGTATTTGGAGTCAGTGATTAAAGGGTCTAACGCTCACTTTACAGCCGCGACTTTTCCATACCGCAGATCCCCCTACGCCATTTGCGTAGCCTATCTTTTCAATGGGATCTTTCTAACGCTGGTATTTAGAGTCGTTTCTGCAGTGAGCGTTAGAGCTCTAACGACAAGATTCCAGCCGCCTGAAAAAAGCAGGAGTTAAGAGCTTTCTGGCTAACGCCGGTTCATAAAGCTCTTAACTACTGTACCCTAAACTACACTAACACCCATAAACTACCTATGTACCCCTAAACCGAGGTCCCCCCACATCGCCGCCACTCGATTAAAATTTTTAACCCCTAATCTGCCGACCGCCACCTACGTTATACTTATGTACCCCTAATCTGCTGCCCCTAACCCCGCCGACCCCTATATTATATTTATTAACCCCTAACTTGCCCCACACAACGTCGCCGCAAGCTACTTAAAATAATTAACCCCTAATCTTCCGACCGCAAATCGCCGCCACCTACGTTATCCCTATGTACCCCTAATCTTCTGCCCCTAACATCGCCGACCCCTATGTTATATTTATTAACCCCTAATCTGCCCCCCACAACGTCGCCGACACCTACCTACACTTATTAACCCCTAATCTGCCGAGCGGACCTGAGCGCTACTATAATAAATGTATTAACCCCTAATCCGCCTCACTAACCCTATCATAAATAGTATTAACCCCTAATCTGCCCTCCCTAACATCGCCGACACCTACCTTCAATTATTAACCCCTAATCTGCCGACCGGAGCTCACCGCTATTCTAATAAATGTATTAACCCCTAAAGCTAAGTCTAACACTAACACCCCCCTAAGTTAAATATAATTTTTATCTAACGAAATAAATTAACTCTTATTAAATAAATGATTCCTATTTAAAGCTAAATACTTACCTGTAAAATAAATCCTAATATAGCTACAATATAAATTACATTTATATTATAGCTATTTTAGGATTAATATTTATTTTACAGGTAACTTTGTATTTATTTTAACCAGGTACAATAGCTATTAAATAGTTAAGAACTATTTAATAGTTACCTAGTTAAAATAATTACAAATTTACCTGTAAAATAAATCCTAACCTAAGATATAATTAAACCTAACACTACCCTATCAATAAAATAATTAAATAAACTACCTACAATTACCTACAATTAACCTAACACTACACTATCAATAAATTAATTAAACACAATTGCTACAAATAAATACAATTAAATAAACTATCTAAAGTACAAAAAATAAAAAAGAACTAAGTTACAGAAAATAAAAAAATATTTACAAACATAAGAAAAATATTACAACAATTTTAAACTAATTACACCTACTCTAAGCCCCCTAATAAAATAACAAAGACCCCCAAAATAAAAAATTCCCTACCCTATTCTAAAATACAAAAATGACAAGCTCTTTTACCTTACCAGCCCTGAACAGGGCCCTTTGCGGGGCATGCCCCAAGAATTTCAGCTCTTTTGCCTGTAAAAAAAAACATACAATACCCCCCCCCCAACATTACAACCCACCACCCACATACCCCTAATCTAACCCAAACCCCCCTTAAATAAACCTAACACTAAGCCCCTGATGATCTTCCTACCTTGTCTTCACCATGCCAGGTTCACCGATCCGTCCTGGCTCCAAGATCTTCATCCAACCCAAGCGGGGGTTGGCGATCCATAATCCGGTGCTCCAAAGTCTTCCTCCTATCCGGCAAGAAGAGGACATCCGGACCGGCAAACATCTTCTCCAAGCGGCATCTTCTATGTTCTTCCATCCGATGACGACCGGCTCCATCTTGAAGACCTCCAGCGCGGATCCATCCTCTTCTTCCGACGACTAGACGACGAATGACGGTTCCTTTAAGGGACGTCATCCAAGATGGCGTCCCTCGAATTCCGATTGGCTGATAGGATTCTATCAGCCAATCGGAATTAAGGTAGGAATTTTCTGATTGGCTGATGGAATCAGCCAATCAGAATCAAGTTCAATCCGATTGGCTGATCCAATCAGCCAATCAGATTGAGCTCGCATTCTATTGGCTGTTCCGATCAGCCAATACAATGCGAGCTCAATCTGATTGGCTGATTGGATCAGCCAATCGGATTGAACTTGATTCTGATTGGCTGATTCCATCAGCCAATCAGAAAATTCCTACCTTAATTCCGATTGGCTGATAGAATCCTATCAGCCAATCGGAATTCGAGGGACGCCATCTTGGATGACGTCCCTTAAAGGAACCGTCATTCGTCGTCTAGTCGTCGGAAGAAGAGGATGGATCCGCGCTGGAGGTCTTCAAGATGGAGCCGGTCGTCATCGGATGGAAGAACATAGAAGATGCCGCTTGGAGAAGATGTTTGCCGGTCCGGATGTCCTCTTCTTGCCGGATAGGAGGAAGACTTTGGAGCACCGGATTATGGATCGCCAACCCCCGCTTGGGTTGGATGAAGATCTTGGAGCCAGGACGGATCGGTGAACCTGGCATGGTGAAGACAAGGTAGGAAGATCATCAGGGGCTTAGTGTTAGGTTTATTTAAGGGGGGTTTGGGTTAGATTAGGGGTATGTGGGTGGTGGGTTGTAATGTTGGGGGGGGGGTATTGTATGTTTTTTTTTACAGGCAAAAGAGCTGAAATTCTTGGGGCATGCCCCGCAAAGGGCCCTGTTCAGGGCTGGTATGGTAAAAGAGCTTGTAATTTTTGTATTTTAGAATAGGGTAGGGAATTTTTTATTTTGGGGGTCTTTGTTATTTTATTAGGGGGCTTAGAGTAGGTGTAATTAGTTTAAAATTGTTGTAATATTTTTCTTATGTTTGTAAATATTTTTTTATTTTCTGTAACTTAGTTCTTTTTTATTTTTTGTACTTTAGATAGTTTATTTAATTGTATTTATTTGTAGCAATTGTGTTTAATTAATTTATTGATAGTGTAGTGTTAGGTTAATTGTAGGTAATTGTAGGTAGTTTATTTAATTATTTTATTGATAGGGTAGTGTTAGGTTTAATTATATCTTAGGTTAGGATTTATTTTACAGGTAAATTTGTAATTATTTTAACTAGGTAACTATTAAATAGTTCTTAACTATTTAATAGCTATTGTACCTGGTTAAAATAAATACAAAGTTACCTGTAAAATAAATATTAATCCTAAAATAGCTATAATATAAATGTAATTTATATTGTAGCTATATTAGGATTTATTTTACAGGTAAGTATTTAGCTTTAAATAGGAATCATTTATTTAATAAGAGTTAATTTATTTCGTTAGATAAAAATTATATTTAACTTAGGGGGGTGTTAGTGTTAGGGTTAGACTTAGCTTTAGGGGTTAATACATTTATTAGAATAGCGGTGAGCTCCGGTCGGCAGATTAGGGGTTAATAATTGAAGGTAGGTGTCGGCGATGTTAGGGAGGGCAGATTAGGGGTTAATACTATTTATGATAGGGTTAGTGAGGCGGATTAGGGGTTAATACATTTATTATAGTAGCGCTCAGGTCCGCTCGGCAGATTAGGGGTTAATAAGTGTAATGCAGGGGTCAGCGATAGCGGGGGCGGCAGATTAGGGGTTAATAAGTGTAAGGTTAGGGGTGTTTAGACTCGGGGTTCATGTTAGAGTGTTAGGTGCAGACGTAGGAAGTGTTTCCCCATAGGAAACAATGGGGCTGCGTTAGGAGCTGAACGCTGCTTTTTTGCAGGTGTTAGGTTTTTTTTCAGCTCAAACAGCCCCATTGTTTCCTATGGGAGAATCGTGCACGAGCACGTTTTTGAGGCCGGCCGCGTCCGTAAGCAACTCTGGTATCGAGAGTTGTATTTGCGGTAAAAATGCTCTACGCTCCTTTTTTGGAGCCTAACGCAGCATTTGTTTGAACTCTCGATACCAGAGTTAAATTTATGGTGCGGCCAGAAAAAAACCCGCGGAGCGTTAACAGCCCTTTTACCGCCAAACTCCAAATCTAGCCGTAAGTATGCACTATAACAGAAAATAAAAAATACACCTTAGTTAGGCTGAGGTGTCCTACCGTAACCATTAGAAGCAGATATAAATAAAAGACAGCACAAACGAAGCCTCTCACAGCCTTCACCGAAGAGAACTCATAGAGAATGACACCACTCCACTCAGCGTACAAGCGGAAGAGCGGGCTGTCACGTGAGCAGCACACAAAAAACTTTGCAACAAACTGAAAGCGTGCACTCTTAGTTACCTCATTGAGCTAACAGAGACTCAAAGGAGATAAAATCGATTAAAATGCTATTCCCTAGAGCTTGCCATCAATAAAAAAAATAAGTGCACAAATAAACACCCTTCAGACTGTGGAACCATCCCATAACGCATAAGGGAAAAGTTAACCCCATAGTCTCCCTCACATACAAGAAGTGCCTGCACGCTGCCCAAATACATCTTAACCAAAGATTAAATGAGTCTTATTAAGTCTGCAGAAATAAAAAGTGAAAAGTGCAAGTCTCCAATACCTAGAAGGCAAAAGCACTTACCTGCAAATCCAGCTGTCCGGCAGGAAGACAGCTCACAAGGCGTGACAGGACACATACTCCTAGCAGAGACCTGTAGAAAAAGAAAGAACAGAGTAACCAACTCTGGCTTTCTATAACTAGGGCAGCAATTGGGTTAGAAAACAAAGCACGGACAACCTCACCACTTTCTAACTGCTTAAAAACCTAACTTATGCTTACCTGATAATTTTCTTTTATTTAGACGGGGAGAGTCCACAGCTGCATTCATTACTTTTGGGAATTCAGAATCTGGCCACCAGGAGGAGGCACAGACACCCCAGCCAAAGGCTTAAATACCTCCCCCACTTCCCTCATCCCCCAGTCATTCTGCCGAGGGAACAAGGAACAGTAGGAGAAATATCAGGGTGAAAAAGGTGGCAGAAGAATAAAAACAAAATTTACGGCCATGACATATAAAAAAATGCGGACGGGGAGCTGTGTATTCTCCCCATCTGAAGAAAAGAACATTTTCAGGTAAGCATAATTTAAGTTTGTCTTCATAAATGGGGAGAGTCCACAGCTGCATTTATTACTTTTGGGAAAACAATGCCCAAGTTATAGAGGACACTGCATGCAAAATGGACGGGTACAAAAGGCGGCCCATTCTGAGGGCACCACAGCCTGAAAACACCCAAACTCCCGACAAAAAAAAACTGTTTCACCAGAAGCAGAGGACAAAAAAGGAAAAGGCACAAGTGACTGTCCAATAGTTAGAAACAGCAAGGCCCTTGCTAGAGACCACTCAGAATAACTAGACTCAACCATGCACAAAAGCCTCTGTGGAGCCAAAGTTCCGCAGGCTCTAAGCCCGCAAATAAACTCACCCCGACCCAAGGAAAAAGGGGACATCCACATTCTCCCTAAAGGGGAGAAGGACCTCCAGAAATTAAAAAGGACTATAGTAATAAAGAAAACTTCAAGAGAGCAAAACAAGATTGAAACAGGGCAAAATCACATAGCAGAGCGAAGGGAGGAAAATCCCAGACCCCTATCTGCATGGAATCCAAGGGATCAATGCAACGACCCAACCCTGGAAAATTAGAGAGAGGAAGGTAGAACCCTCCCCTTACGCAGAGTGCTACCCGCACTCAGCAAAAAGCAACCAAAAGACAAACCGTCCCCGGGAACTGCTAAAAACCAGCATCAGAATATCTGAAAATGCTTCAGATGAAAGCCATAGGCTTCCTGCTGCAAAGGTGGTCTAGGCGAACGCAAGCCGCCAACACTAGCTAACCAAGGCTAGTAAAACTGCACAGGACTTTCTTCAGAAGAGACAACTCCAAAGTAGTGCAGAACAACTCTCATCCAAGAAAAAACAGGGAAGGAAGGAAGCACCCAGAACCAGCAGAGAAAAAGAAAGTTACCTGCTGAGGAGGGATACACCGCAAAACCTCCCACCTAAGGCAGGCTCACAAGATCAACTTATGATACGCGGTCAAAGCTCCACAGAGCAGACAGATCCCCGACCCTCACTCCAGGCAACGGACTCAGCACCAAAGTGACTGGCAATGTCCGAAAGGACAAGGGAAATAACAATTCCTCGAACCCCCACGACCTTCAGGAAGTAAATAGGAGGGGAACCAGCTCCCCCCCCAAAAAGAGCTTGGGTTCCAGAACCCAGACCCAGCTCCCTTCCCAATGAATAAGGACACTCCCAAAAGCAGACCCTCTACTGAAACTACAGTAATGGCATGTCACAAGAAAATCCAGCCCTTCATCTGACATCCTGCACGCAAGGCAGGGGGGACAACCCGACAAAGCAAAGGAAGAAAAAGACCTCCGGCACCAGGTGGATACTGTGGTATGCCAAAACCACCCCAAAGGAAGGGGAAATGACAACAGAACAGCTCACCCACCCACAAGCATGGAACATAAAGCTGTAGACAGACTCAAAAGGTCAAAACCCGAATGATAAAACCATCCGGCCACTACGGCTGGCCCAGTAGGAATGTCCATTATACGAGAAAAGAGAGAACAGGAGATGTCCCGGAAACCAGAAAACTGGGCCGTCCTGAATCAGTCCTAAAGGATATGGATACAGAAACTCCAAAATTGCCAATCAAGGCAAGGATCAGGACAAGAAAACCAGACACCCGGAATCTGGAACCGGCTTTAAACAATCTTAAAATCCCTGAGGAACCACCGGGTTACCCCATCCGGAGCAGACCTTGCACCATAGGCGATTCAATCACAGTCCTATCCAAGGAAATTTGGACACTGAACTCTCCCGTAAGTATGAACATAAAGTTTCACCATCCAGGATGAAATGAATCAGCCGTCCAATGCGCCAAGATTAAAGGTAGAAAATATAACTTTTATTGGCAAGGGCAGGTAAAAGTAGTAGTAGTATATATATTGTCATTTGTATGGGGTTTGTTGACACTTGGTGGTTGCCATGGCAACAATTTTGGCGCAATTTCACACTGGGGGAGGGTCTTATGGAACAGTATAAATGTTTGCTTCATTCTATGTACTCTGGTCTGATGAAGGGGTGTATTCCCCGAAACGTCACTGAATAAATCCAGTATTGTCAAGACCAGTGAGTGCTGTCTCCTGATTTCCATATATATATATATATATATATATATATATATATATATATAATCAATATCACAGCTAGTGAACTAGTAAGCAATAGTGCTTACTGGTTCACTAGCTGTGATATTGATATATATATATATACTACTACTTTTACCTACACTTGCCAATAAAAGTTATATTTTATACCTTTAATCTTGGCGCATTGGACAGCTGATTCATTTAATCCTGGATGGTGAAACTTTATCTTCCTGTTTATCATTTAAAGCGGATTTGGCTTATCCGCTACAATCAGCCGCTATATTTTGCTCACCTGGTCTCTTGCACACTGAACGAGCGGCTATTACCCCTGCAAACTATTTGGTTCCCAAGGCGTGTTTACAAGCAACACTAAGAGCCCAGCTAGGATCAAGCTGTGTGGAACTGGGATTAGACTGTGATTGCACCTACTTACCATACCGGGTGAGTGAATATTATTTGTACTTTTCATGTGTATACTGTGCTGCATATAGCAATGACACAAGTGAACTAACAAACATAGGGAGAAGCTGTCATTTAGCTATAACAGACTTTGGTATAAAGACAAGTGCTGTACTAATTAACTCAAACACATATACTATACGAGTCCTTACAATACAAGCACTCTGAAAAAATCTTAACCAAATATTGTGAACTATACCAGCACTGTACACCATATTAGCCCTAGAGCCTTATACATTCAACTGACAAAGGCGTTATAGGGCTATATATAGATCAGACGTACAATTCTATTTTACGTGTCTCCCGTAAGTATCCCAGACACAGAGAGTTGTAAAGACACCCATATTGGGATTCAAATTCCCAACCTAAGGGGTGCTAGGCGGTGGAGAAAGCCACACAGCTACTCTGGTTGACCCCTAAAGGCTATAGGGACAACAACCACTAAGTTCAAAGACTAAGGTAAACGTTCAAGAGAACAGAGCTCAAACCCTTGAAAATCTGGAATGGAAAATAGCCTCCAAGATCCATTCAATGTCCACACAATGTCCTAACTCTTTTCATATAACTTCCGTAGAAGTGCCAATGCAACCCCAAAATCGCTAGTATCAAATTCCAGAGAAGAAAATGTTTCCAAAGGAAAAAATTATAACAGACATGAGCTTTCAAAATTAAATAAAATACATCCTAACTGGATCAAAATAAATGAGGGCAGCACCCGCAGGTGAACACCCAAGAAGAATGGACAAACTAACAGGGCCAGCCGGTCAGAGACCCAATTCTTTCCAAAGCTCAGAACTGGAAGAAGATACTCAAAAAAATGGAAAAAAGTAGAGGACAAGGAGATTGACTTCATCCCCATTCGAACGAAAGGCCGAGGATCACCAACCCATTAACACTGGGATCCTTCAGCACTGCCAAAACATGCCTCAGCAGGACACAAAGGTGCGCCAGTCTATAATGAAAGGCAAGAATTCTCTCCGCCGGGGCAACTGATGACCCTGGCCCCGAGGGTTGAACCCCTGAAGCCTCAGAAGAAACCGCTGATCTGAACCAGACGATCCCACGCCTGACGAGCCCTGGTTAACAGAACAGAACACGGACAATATCTTCCTGGAAGATCTAAATGCGCCAAAGCTATAGATATGGCCATGCAGAACCGTGCCGTAACTTCTGGAGGAAACAAGCCTCCTTTCGGAGAAGGAGTAACGGCATTTTGGACACCTGTTTGCGCAGCAAAAGAACGTTCTAAGGCGCGCACTTTGCGGGATATGGAATCCCCAGGGGCGGATGACTCAGCGGACTCTAAGTTCATTGATTAAGGAGAATAGAGCACTCTTAAGCGGCATTCATAACATAACGGATGGGTATGGATCAACCGGGCCATTTCATATTCTTCGCAAGAAGTAGAATCTGAATCAGAGACATCCGTCTCCAAAAAGTCAGAATCCTCCATAACTTGGAGATTGTAAATATGGACAAAAAATAAACGGCACCTTAAACCCCCAATGGCTGGGGCACTCACCACCTCCTATGATTGCTTATGGAGCTGTTAATATGACTCAGGATGGTTTCGCAGAAAGACTCTCCCTGCATCTCCGGACTCTAACTTTCATCCATGCTCTCACTGAGAGGCTGACAGGACTACTTAAAACTCTAGTCCCATTCCAATGAGTACTACCCACTGTAAGAGACTAAATCGAAATTTCTGACACTTCTCTGCCAACCTCCTGTGACAAAAGGCAAAGAATGACTGGGGGATGAGGGAAGTGGGGAAGGTATTTAAGTCTTTGGCTGGGGTGTCTTTGCCTCCTCCTGATGGCCAGGTTCTCAATTCCCAAAAGTAATGAATACAGCTGTGGACTCGTTTATGAAGAAAAGTCACCACTACTCTTACTCAAGAGATTGACGTGGACACAGCAAAGCCCCAATCCTTGCTTGCAGGGAAAAGTACCCAAAAAAGGAATAAATATCTTCAGACACCAACTTCACATCCTCCATTGACAGAGGAAAAGTGAATGACTGGGGGTTATGGGTAAGGGAAGTGACACTTAACAGCTCTGCTGGGGTGCTCTATGCCTCCTCCTGCTAGCCATGAGTGAATATCCCACTAGTGATTGGAATGACTCTCCATGTCTTAGGAAAGAAAACGCACAAGTTTAAGAGATTTATTTATTGACAGTAATAACAATTGTGTATCTAAATAACTGTGCAGTCTAAGCAAATCTAAATAATATAAATAGAAGCCAAATGTAGGCAGCTACAGTACAACAAATAAACATGAAATAACATATTAGTAGAGGACAAATAGAAAGAAACGGCGTTATCTGAAAGAAAGATATCTTGAATGTGAGATAAAGTGACATAGATATTTTTTGAACAGCCATGAGCTGGTGTGGAAAGTGGAAGATTGAAAGAGGCCGCTAGATAAAAAAAAAAAAAAAAAGTTGCCTCTGCCTTTTACTCATGTATAGCTGCTCACTAGAATGAACAGTCAAGTTCACTTACCACAAACTGAGGTTCACTGATTATGCATTTTAGAACTATACAAACCAAAAGGATCACACTTATAAGCTGCACTAACCTTGGAAGGAGTAAAATCCTGCTGGGGTGGAGTGTGTGAGTTCTAAATGGTATCAATGTGTTATGCTTGAATGAGATTATCAGTTGTGATTGTGCCAGAATCTCATCTATGAACAGCCCTATGTCTAATTAGTCTTTTGATAGTATACAGGAACTGTAGGCTCATTTACACATAAACAACAATACTATGTTAGAAATTCATAAAATACATATGCTTTGATTATAATGTCAAGTGGCACATGCATGAGACAGTTAGAATCCATCAATACCATTACAAAACATTACAACTTATTGTATCAAAACAAAACCATAACGTTTTTCTCTATATATAAGCACAAACAACAAAGGAACCGTACAGAGACCTTAATTCTTAATTGTTTTTCTCAGATGAACGGAAAAAAAGACGGGAATTAGAGAAAAACAAATGCCTCTTACAGATAGAGATGGCGACCTTACAAGAAAGTCATGCTGAGGAGAAAGCAATATGGCTGAAAGAGCTACAGGAACAGGTATCGCTCTAGATGAAACTCCCCTCTAGTACTAGTCACCTCAATAATGAGAAATGTCAGGGTCCTATGAAAAGAACTGAAGTGACAATGAAATGTAGTAGCAAACTATTCTAATTCAACAGATGATGTTATTACAGGGTTGGTAATTTATAACTGTGTTTAACTATGTACATGGGAGAAAAAAATTGTTAATAATGTGCAGCAATCATGCTCTTAAATAGTCCTTAATCAGGACACAACCAAACCCAAGATTGTGTCTGTACTAATTGCTTCATCCTTCCTGACCTGATCAGGAGTGACAATGACTCGCTACTTCAGAGCAGGTTTTTTTAAACTATTTCTCTAAGATCCCGTTAGAGGCTGAAGCACAACAAGCATAGAGGTAATAAAAGATGTTTCAAACAATTTGATCTTTTTGTGATTGCTAAAGACTCATTAAGACACAATTCCCCTTGTCATCATCTCCCCAAGTCCAGTTTCACTATATATATCTGATGAAGCGCATGTGCGCATGCGCGAAACGCGTCAGGTGTTTTTGCTCTGGCTTCACCTTTTGTACCTGCACTCTGCAATAAACTGGTTTTGAACTGACCTTGGATGTAGCTTCGGTCTCAATCCTTCCCGCCTTTGGGGATTTCTTGCCTGTTATATATATATATATGTGTGTGTGTATGTGTATATACAGTATATATATATATATATATATATATATATATATACATACACACATGCAGTTAATTATGTGTTGACAGACAGACAGAGAGGTAGGTAGATAAGACCCAGACTAAGCCCCTGGACATGTTGACCTGGTAACAACTATATCTTCTCCTCTGGGACTTGCACCTATGTTGTCTGCTTATTTGCCTATAATACACTCTATAAAACACAGAATTATATTGATTGCTAAAGTTTGCATTGTGTCCTCCTTTTCTTTTCCCTCCACTATAATACGTAAGTAACTTATATTTGTTTAGTTGGCTAATATAGATTTTAAGCTCTTCAGAGTAGGACCCTCCTCTTCCTGTAGTAATGTGTTTTATTTAGTCTGTTTATGTATTTGTATTCTTTATGCCGTGAATTAATGTCAGTGTTCTCAAACTCATTTACCCAGTGCTATGGAATCTGGTGGCACTTTACAAATAAATGATAATAACAATAATAATGTAAAACTAGAAGCTTGTAATGTCCTGCTGATTTTTACTCGTATTACACTGATTCATAAATCTAAATTGCTTCCTTTTTAAAAGAAATTTGTTTTTTTTTAAAAAAAAAGTTTATTTATTAAAATTATTTATAAAATAAAAAGTGGTATTAAACTGAAATCAATTTTATTAATTGTTTAATGTGAACACAGCTCCTATTTTATCTTATATGTTCAGTTAAGAACTGTTATTTTAATGTTATTTCTCCAACATAGGTGTGTCCGGTCCACGGCGTCATCCTTACTTGTGGGATATTCTCTTCCCCAACAGGAAATGGCAAAGAGCCCAGCAAAGCTGGTCACATGATCCCTCCTAGGCTCCGCCTACCCCAGTCATTCTCTTTGCCGTTGCACAGGCAACATCTCCACGGAGATGGTTAAGAGTTTTTTGGTGTTTAAATGTAGTTTTTATCCTTCAATCAAGAGTTTGTTATTTTAAAATAGTGCTGGTATGTACTATTTACTCTGAAACAGAAAAGAGATGAAGATTTCTGTTTGTAAGAGGAAGATGATTTTAGCAAACGTTACTAAAATCGATTGCTGTTTCCACACAGGACTGTTGAGATGAAGTAACTTCAGTTGGGGGAAACAGTTGGCAGACTTTTCTGCTTGAGGTATGACTGGCCACATTTCTAACAAGACTATGTAATGCTGGAAGGCTGTCATTTCCCCTATGGGGACCGGTAAGCCATTTTCTTAGATTAAGTAAAAGAATAAAGGGCTTCATAAGGGCTTAAAAAACTGGTAGACATTTTTCTGGGCTAAAACGATTACTTTGCTAAGCATATTTTGCAGATTATAACTCTTAATAGTTATTATAATCTTGGGGATTGTTTTAAAAAAACGGCAGGCACTGTATTGGACACCTTTTTCAGATGGGGGCCTTTTCTAGTCATAGGCAGAGCCTCATTTTCGCGCCACTAATGCGCAGTTGTTTTTGGAGAGCAAGGCATGCAGATGCATGTGTGAGGAGCTAAGAACCACTGAAAAAGCTTATAGAAGGCGTCATTTGGTATCGTATTCCCCTCTGGGCTTGGTTGGGTCTCAGCAAAGCAGATACCTGGGACTGTATAGGGGTTAAATGTAAAAACGGCTCCGGTTCCGTTATTTTAAGGGTTAAAGCTTTCAAATTTGGTGTGCAATATTTTTAAGGCTTTAAGACACTGTGGTGAAATTTTGGTGGATTTTGAACAATTCCTTCATACTTTTTCACATATTCAGTAATAAAGTGTGTTCAGTTTAAAATTTAAAGTGACAGTAACGGTTTTATTTTAAAACGTTTTTTGTGCTTTGTTGACAAGTTTAAGCCTGTTTAACATGTCTGAACCATCAGATAAGCGATGTTCTATATGTATGAAAACCAAGGTTTCTCCCCATTTAAATTTATGTGATGATTGTGCCATAGTGTCCAAACAAAGTAGGGACAATGATGCCACAGATAATTTATATTGCCCAAGATGATTCCTCAAATGAGGGGAGTAAGCATGATACTGCATCATCCCCTTCTGTGTCTACACCAGTTTTGCCCACACAAGAGGCCCCTAGTACATCTAGTGCGCCAATACTTATTACCATGCAACAATTAACGGCTGTAATGGATAATTCTATTGCAAACATTTTATCCAAAATGCCTACTTATCAGAGAAAGCGCGATTGCTCTGTTTTAAACACTGAAGAGCAAGAGGACGCTGATGATAACTGTTCTGACATACCCTCACACCAATCTGAAGGGGCCAGGAGGGAGGTTTTGTCTGAGGGAGAAATTTCAGATTCAGGAAAAATTTCTCAACAAGCTGAACCTGATGTTGTAACATTTAAATTTAAATTAGAACATCTCCGCGCACTGCTTAAGGAGGTATTATCTACTCTGGATGATTGTGACAATTTGGTCATTCCAGAGAAATTATGTAAGATGGACAAGTTCCTAGAGGTTCCGGTGCCCCCCGATGCTTTTCCTATACCCAAGCGGGTGGCGGACATAGTAAATAAGGAGTGGGAAAGGCCCGGCATACCTTTTGTTCCTCCCCCTATATTTAAAAAATTATTTCCTATAGTCGACCCCAGAAAGGACTTATGGCAGACAGTCCCCAAGGTCGAGGGGGCGGTTTCTACTCTAAACAAACGCACTACTATTCCTATAGAAGATAGTTGTGCTTTCAAAGATCCTATGGATAAAAAATTAGAGGGTTTGCTTAAAAAGATGTTTGTTCAGCAAGGTTACCTTCTACAACCAATTTCATGCATTGTTCCTGTCACTACGGCAGCGTGTTTCTGGTTCGAAGAACTAGAAAAGTCGCTCAATAAAGAATCTTCGTATGAGGAGGTTATGGACAGAGTTCATGCACTTAAATTGGCTAACTCTTTTATTTTAGATGCCGCTTTGCAATTAGCTAGATTAGCGGCGAAAAATTCAGGGTTTACTATTGTGGCGCACAGAGCGCTTTGGCTAAAGTCTTGGTCAGCGGATGTGTCTTCCAAGACAAAATTGCTTAACATCCCTTTCAAGGGTAAAACACTGTTTGGTCCTGATTTGAAAGAGATTATTTCAGACATTACCGGGGGAAAGGGCCATGCCCTCCCTCAGGATAGGTCTTTTAAGGCTAAAAATAAGCCTAATTTTCGTCCCTTTCGCAGAAACGGACCAGCCTCTAATTCTACATCCTCTAAGCAAGAGGGTAATACTTCACAACCCAAACCAGCCTGGAGACCGATGCAAGGCTGGAACAAGGGTAAGCAGGCCAAGAAGCCTGCCACTGCTACCAAAACAGCATGAAGGGATGGCCCCCGATCCGGGACCGGATCTGGTGGGGGGCAGACTTTCTCTCTTTGCTCAGGCTTGGGCAAGAGATGTTCAGGATCCTTGGGCACTAGAAATAGTTTCTCAAGGTTATCTTCTAGAATTCAAGGAACTACCCCCAAGGGGAAGGTTCCACAGGTCTCAATTATCTTCAAACCAAGTAAAAAGACAGGCATTCTTACATTGTGTAGAAGACCTGTTAAAGATGGGAGTAATTCATCCAGTTCCAATAGGAGAACAAGGGATGGGGTTTTACTCCAACCTGTTCATAGTTCCCAAAAAAGAGGGAACATTCAGACCAATTTTAGATCTCAAGATCCTAAACAAATTTCTCAGGGTTCCATTGTTCAAAATGGAAACCATTCGAACGATCCTTCCCACCATCCAGAAAGGTCAATTTATGACCACGGTGGATTTAAAGGATGCGTACCTACATATTCCTATCCACAAGGAACATCATCAGTTCCTAAGGTTCGCTTTTCTGGACAAGCATTACCAGTTTGTGGCACTTCCATTCGGATTAGCCACTGCTCCGAGAATTTTCACAAAGGTACTAGGGTCCCTTCTAGCGGTTCTAAGGCCAAGGGGCATTGCAGTAGTACCTTACTTGGACGACATCCTGATTCAAGCGTCGTCTCTGTCAAAAGCAAAGGCTCATACGGACATCGTCCTAGCCTTTCTCAGATCTCACGGATGGAAAGTGAACAAGGAAAAAAGTTCTCTGTCCCCGTCAACAAGAGTTCCCTTCTTGGGAACAATAATAGATTCCTTAGAAATGAGGATTTTTCTGACAGAGGTCAGAAAATCAAAAATTCTAAGCTCTTGTCAAGTACTTCATTCTGTTCTTCGTCCTTCCATAGCGCAGTGCATGGAAGTAATAGGATTGATGGTTGCAGCAATGGACATAGTTCCTTTTGCACGAATTCATCTAAGACCATTACAACTGTGCATGCTCAGACAGTGGAATGGGGATTATACAGACTTGTCTCCGACGATTCAAGTAGATCAAAAGACCAGAGATTCACTCCGTTGGTGGCTGATCCTGGACAACCTGTCACAGGGAATGAGCTTTCGCAGACCAGAGTGGGTCATTGTCACGACCGACGCCAGTCTGGTGGGCTGGGGCGCGGTCTGGGAACCCCTGAAAGCTCAGGGTCTATGGTCTCGGGAAGAATCTCTTCTCCCGATAAACATTCTGGAACTGAGAGCGATATTCAATGCTCTCAAAGCTTGGCCTCAACTAGCAAAGGCCAAATTCATAAGGTTTCAATCAGACAACATGACGACTGTTGCATATATCAACCATCAGGGGGGAACAAGAAGTTCCCTGGCGATGGAGGAAGTGACCAAGATAATTCAATGGGCGGAGGATCACTCCTGCCACTTGTCTGCAATCCACATCCCAGGAGTGGAAAATTGGGAAGCGGATTTCTTCTGTTAAGTGTGATCAATCCACGGGTCATCATTACTTGTGGGATATTATCTGCTCCCCTACAGGAAGTGCAAGAGGATTCACCCAGCAGAGTTGCTATATAGCTCCTCCCCTCTACGTCACCTCCAGTCATTCTCTTGCACCCAGCAACTAGATAGGTCGTGTGAGAGGACTATGGTGATTATACTTAGTTTTATATCTTCAATCAAAAGTTTGTTATTTTAAAATAACACCGGAGTGTGTTATTACCTCTCTGGCAGAGTTTGAGGAAGAATCTACCAGAGTTTTGCTATGATTTTAGCCGGAGTAGTTAAGATCATATTGCTGTTCTCGGCCATCTGAGGAGTGAGGTAAACTTCAGATCAGGGGACAGCGGGCAGATTAATCTGCATAGAGGTATGTAGCAGTTTTTATTTTCTGACAATGGAATTGATGAGAAAATCCTGCCATACCGATATAATGTCATGTATGTATACTTTACACTTCAGTATTCTGGGAGAATGGTACTTCACTAGAATTACACTGTAAGAAAGACATAAAGCTGTTTAATAACTAGAGATTATGTTTAATGTTTTTGCTGGAATGTAAAATCGTTTTCATTTACTGAGGTACTGAGTGAATAAATGTTTGGGCACTATTTTTCCACTTGGCAGTTGCTTAAATCTGTTTTTTTCTGTCAGTTTCTGTTCTCCCTCACTGCTGTGTGTGTGGGGGAGGGGCGCTTTTACTATGCATCAAATATTTCAGTCAGCATTGACTGAGATAAAAACGTTTATTCTGTAATTTGTTTCCTGCTTTCAGAAATTGTTATCTTTGCTAATGGGATTAAACCTTTGCTAAAGTTGTGTTGTTTAATTGCTGAGGGGAACAATCCTTTGCTAAAACTGTATATTCTGACAAAGATTGATGCTATAACTTAATTATTTTAACTGTTATAATTTTTTTCTGTGCTTCTTAAAGGCACAGTTCGTTTTCATATTATTTGTAAATTAAGTATTTTCAAGTTGCTGTTTATTTGCTAGTGTGTTAAACATGTCTGATTCAGAGGAAGATATCTGTGCTATATGTGTTAATGCCAAAGTGGAGCCCAATAGAAATTTATGTACTAAATGTATTGATGCTATTTTAAAAAACAGTCAATCTGTACAAATTGAACATATTTCACCAAACAACGAGGGGAGAGTTATGCCGACTAACTCGCCTCACGTGTCAGTACCTGCATCTCCCGCTCAGGAGGTGCGTGATATTGTAGCGCCGAGTACATCTGGGCGGCCATTACAAATCACATTACAAGATATGGCTACTGTTATGACTGAAGTTTTGGCTAAACTACCAGAACTAAGAGGTAAACGTGATCACTCTGGGGTGAGAACAGAGTGCGCTGATAATGCAAGGGCCATGTCTGATACTGCGTCACAGTTTGCAGAACGTGAAGACGGAGAGCTTCATTCTGTGGGTGACGGTTCTGATCCAAATAAACTGGACTCAGACATTTCAAATTTTAAATTTAAGCTTGAGAACCTCCGTGTGTTACTAGGGGAGGTATTAGCGGCTCTGAATGATTGTAACACAGTTGCAATCCCAGAGAAAATGTGTAGGTTGGATAAATATTTTGCGGTACCGACGAGTACTGACGTTTTTCCTATACCTAAGAGACTTACTGACATTGTTACTAAGGAGTGGGATAGACCCGGTGTGCCTTTCTCACCCCCTCCTATATTCAGAAAGATGTTTCCAATAGACGCCGCCACACGGGACTTATGGCAAATGGTCCCTAAGGTGGAGGGAGCAGTTTCTACTTTAGCTAAGCGTACCACTATCCCAGTGGAGGATAGCTGTGCCTTTTCAGATCCAATGGATAAAAAATTAGAGGGTTACCTTAAGAAAATGTTTGTTCAACAAGGGTTTATATTGCAACCTCTTGCATGTATTGCGCCTGTCACGGCTGCAGCAGCATTTTGGTTTGAGTCTCTGGAAGAGACACTTCAATCATCCACACTAGATGACATCACACACAAACTTAAATTCCTTAAGTTAGCTAATTCATTTATTTCAGATGCCGTAGTACATTTAACTAAACTTGCGGCTAAAAATTCAGGATTCGCCATTCAGGCACGCAGAGCTCTGTGGCTGAAATCCTGGTCAGCTGATGTTACGTCTAAATCTAAATTGCTTAATATTCCTTTCAAAGGGCAGACCTTATTCGGGCCCGGCTTGAAAGAGATTATTGCTGACATTACAGGAGGTAAAGGTCATGCCCTGCCTCAGGACAAGGCCAAAGCCAAGGCTAGACAGTCCAATTTTCGTTCCTTTCGTAATTTCAAAGCAGGAGCAGCATCAACTTCCTCTGCACCAAAACAGGAAGGAGCTGTTGCTCGCTACAGACAAGGCTGGAAACCTAACCAGTCCTGGAACAGGGGCAAACAGGCCAGAAAACCTGCTGCTGCCCCTAAGACAGCATGAATTGAGGGCCCCCGATCCGGGACCGGATCTAGTGGGGGGCAGACTTTCCCTCTTCGCCCAGGCTTGGGCAAGAGATGTTCAGGATCCCTGGGCGTTAGAGATCATATCTCAGGGATACCTTCTGGACTTCAAATCCTCTCCCCCAAGAGGGAGATTTCATCTGTCAAGGTTGTCAACAAACCTAACAAAGAAGGAAGCGTTTCTACGCTGCGTACAAGATCTTTTATTAATGGGAGTGATCCATCCAGTTCCGCGGTTGGAACTAGGACAAGGGTTTTACTCAAATCTGTTTGTAGTTCCCAAAAAAGAGGGAACCTTCAGGCCAATCTTGGATTTAAAGATCCTAAACAAATTCCTAAGAGTTCCATCGTTCAAGATGGAAACTATTCGAACATTTTTGCCCATGATCCAAGAGGGTCAGTACATGACCACAGTGGATTTAAAGGATGCTTACCTTCACATACCGATTCACAAAAGCCATTACCGGTATCTAAGGTTTGCCTTTTTAGACAGGCATTACCAGTTTGTAGCTCTTCCATTCGGACTGGCTACGGCTCCAAGAATCTTCACAAAGGTTCTGGGCACTCTTCTGGCGGTACTAAGACCGCGAGGAATTTCAGTAGCTCCGTACTTAGACGACATACTGATACAAGCTTCAAGCCTTCAAACTGCCAAATCTCATACAGAGATAGTACTGGCATTTCTAAGGTCGCATGGCTGGAAAGTGAACGAAAAGAAAAGTTCTCTCTTTCCACTCACAAGAGTTCCCTTCCTGGGGACTCTGATAGATTCTGTAGAAATGAAGATTTACCTGACAGAGGACAGGTTAACAAAACTTCAAAGTGCATGCCGTGTCCTTCATTCTATTCAACACCCGTCAGTAGCTCAATGCATGGAGGTAATCGGACTAATGGTAGCAGCAATGGACATAGTTCCTTTTGCACGCCTACATCTCAGACCACTGCAACTGTGCATGCTAAGTCAGTGGAATGGGGATTACTCAGATTTGTCCCCCACTCTAAATCTGAATCAAGAGACCAGAAATTCTCTTCTATGGTGGCTTTATCGGCCACATCTGGCCAGGGGAATGCCATTCAGCAGGCCAGACTGGTCAATTGTAACAACAGACGCCAGCCTACTAGGTTGGGGCGCTGTCTGGAATTCTCTGAAGGCTCAGGGACTATGGAATCAGGAGGAGAGTCTTCTTCCAATAAACATTCTGGAATTGAGAGCAGTCCTCAATGCTCTTCTGGCTTGACCCCAGTTAACAACTCGGGGGTTCATCAGGTTCCAGTCGGACAACATCACGACTGTAGCTTATATCAACCATCAGGGAGGGACAAGAAGCTCCCTAGCAATGATGGAAGTATCGAAGATAATTCGCTGGGCAGAGTCTCACTCTTGCCACCTGTCTGCAATCCGCATCCCGGGAGTGGAGAACTGGGAGGCGGATTTCTTAAGTCGTCAGACTTTTCATCCGGGGGAGTGGGAACTTCATCCAGAGGTCTTTGCCCAAATACTTCGACGTTGGGGCAAACCAGAGATAGATCTCATGGCGTCTCGACAGAACGCCAAGCTTCCGCGCTACGGGTCCAGATCCAGGGATCCGGGAGCGGTCCTAATAGATGCCTTGACAGCACCATGGACCTTCAGGATGGCTTATGTGTTTCCACCTTTCCCGATGCTTCCTCGATTGATTGCCAGAATCAAACAGGAGAAAGCATCAGTGATTCTAATAGCGCCTGCATGGCCACGCAGGACTTGGTATACAGATCTGGTGGACATGTCATTCTGTCCACCTTGGTCGTTACCTCTGAAACAGGACCTTCTGATTCAGGGTCCTTTCAAACATCAAAATCTAACTTCTCTGAAGCTGACTGCTTGGAAATTGAACGCTTGATCTTATCAAAGCGTGGTTTTTCTGAGTCAGTTATTGATACCTTAATACAGGCTAGGAAGCCTGTTACCAGAAAGATTTACCATAAAATATGGCGTAAATACCTATATTGGTGCGAATCCAAAGGTTACTCTTGGAGTAAGGTTAGGATTCCTAGGATATTGTCTTTTCTACAAGAAGGTTTAGAAAAGGGGTTATCCGCTAGTTCCTTAAAGGGACAGATCTCAGCTCTGTCCATTCTGTTACACAAGCGTCTGTCAGAAGTTCCAGACGTTCAGGCTTTTTGTCAGGCTTTGGCCAGGATTAAACCTGTGTTTAAAGCTGTGGCTCCACCATGGAGTTTAAACCTTGTTCTTAACGTTTTACAGGGTGTTCCGTTTGAACCCCTTCATTCCATTGTTATAAAGTTGTTATCTTGGAAAGTTCTATTTCTATTTCCTCGGCTCGAAGAGTCTCTGAGTTATCAGCCTTACATTGTGATTCTCCTTATTTGATTTTTCACTCGGATAAGGTAGTTCTGCGTACTAAACCTGGGTTCTTACCTAAGGTAGTCACTAACAGGAATATCAATCAGGAGATTGTTGTTCCATCCTTGTGCCCAAATCCTTCTTCGAGGAAGGAACGTCTTTTGCACAATCTGGATGTAGTTCGTGCCCTTAAATTTTATTTACAGGCAACTAAAGATTTTCGACAAACGTCTTCCCTGTTTGTCGTTTACTCTGGTCAGAGGAGAGGTCAAAAAGCTTCTGCTACCTCTCTCTCTTTTTGGCTTCGTAGCATAATTCGTTTAGCTTATGAGACTGCTGGACAGCAGCCTCCTGAAAGAATTACAGCTCATTCCACTAGAGCTGTGGCTTCCACTTGGGCCTTTAAGAATGAGGCCTCTGTTGAACAGATTTGTAAGGCTGCAACTTGGTCTTCGCTTCATACTTTTTCCAAATTTTCCAAATTTGACACTTTTGCTTCCTCGGAGGCTATTTTTGGGAGAAAGGTTCTTCAGGCAGTGGTTCCTTCTGTATAAAGAGCCTGCCTATCCCTCCCGTCATCCGTGTACTTTTGCTTTGGTATTGGTATCCCACAAGTAATGATGACCCGTGGACTGATCACACTTAACAGAAGAAAACATAATTTATGCTTACCTGATAAATTCCTTTCTTCTGTAGTGTGATCAGTCCACGGCCCGCCCTGTTTTTTAAGGCAGGTAAATATTTTTTAAATTATACTCCAGTCACCACTACACCCTTGGCTTCTCCTTTCTCGTTGGTCCTTGGTCGAATGACTGGAGGTGACGTAGAGGGGAGGAGCTATATAGCAACTCTGCTGGGTGAATCCTCTTGCACTTCCTGTAGGGGAGCAGATAATATCCCACAAGTAATGATGACCCGTGGACTGATCACACTACAGAAGAAAGGAATTTATCAGGTAAGCATAAATTATGTTTTTCTGAGTCGTCAGACATTCCATCCGGGGGAGTGGGAACTCCATCCGGAAATCTTTGCCCAAATAACTCAATTATGGGGCATTCCAGACATGGATCTGATGGCCTCTCGTCAGAACTTCAAGGTTCCTTGCTACGGGTCCAGATCCAGGGATCCCAAGGCGACTCTAGTAGATGCACTAGTAGCACCTTGGACCTTCAACCTAGCTTATGTATTCCCACCGTTTCCTCTCATTCCCAGGCTGGTAGCCAGGATCAATCAAGAGAGGGCTTCGGTGGTCTTGATAGCTCCTGCGTGGCCACGCAGGACTTGGTATGCAGACCTGGTGAATATGTCATCGGCTCCACAATGGAAGCTACCTTTGAGACAGGACCTTCTTGTTCAAGGTCCATTCGAACATCCGAATCTGGTTTCCCTCCAACTGACGGCTTGGAGATTGAACGCTTGATTTTATCAAAGCGTGGGTTTTCAGATTCTGTAATAGATACTCTGATTCAGGCCAGAAAGCCTGTAACTAGAAAAATTTACCATAAAATATGGAAAAAATATATCTGTTGGTGTGAATCTAAAGGATTCCCATGGAACAAGATAAAAATTCCTAAGATTCTATCCTTTCTACAAGAAGGCTTGGAGAAAGGATTATCTGCAAGTTCTCTGAAGGGACAGATCTCTGCTTTATCTGTTTTACTTCACAAAAGGCTGGCAGCTGTGCCAGACGTTCAAGCGTTTGTTCAGGCTCTGGTTAGAATCAAGCCTGTTTACAGACCTTTGACTCCTCCCTGGAGTCTAAATCTAGTTCTTTCAGTTCTTCAAGGGGTTCCGTTTGAACCCTTACATTCCGTAGATATTAAGTTATTATCTTGGAAAGTTTTGTTTTTGGTTGCAATTTCTTCTGCTAGAAGAGTTTCAGAGTTATCTGCTCTGCAGTGTTCTCCGCCCTATCTGGTGTTCCATGCAGATAAGGTGGTTTTACGTACTAAGCCTGGTTTTCTTCCGAAAGTTGTTTCCAACAAAAATATTAACCAGGAGATAGTTGTACCTTCTTTGTGTCCGAACCCAGTTTCAAAGAAGGAACGTTTGTTACACAATTTGGACGTAGTCCGTGCTCTAAAATTCTATTTAGAGGCTACTAAAGATTTCAGACAAACATCTTCTTTGTTTGTTGTTTATTCTGGTAAAAGGAGAGGTCAAAAAGCAACTTCTACCTCTCTTTCTTTTTGGCTTAAAAGCATTATCCGATTGGCTTATGAGACTGCCGGACGGCAGCCTCCTGAAAGAATCACAGCTCACTACACTAGGGCTGTGGCTTCCACATGGGCCTTCAAGAACGAGGCTTCTGTTGACCAGATATGTAAGGCAGCGACTTGGTCTTCACTGCACACTTTTGCCAAATTTTACAAATTTGATACTTTTGCTTCTTCGGAGGCTATTTTTGGGAGAAAGGTTTTGCAAGCTGTGGTGCCTTCCATTTAGGTGACATGATTTGCTCCCTCCCTTCATCCGTGTCCTAAAGCTTTGGTATTGGTTCCCACAAGTAAGGATGACGCCGTGGACCGGACACACCTATGTTGGAGAAAACAGAATTTATGCTTACCTGATAAATTACTTTCTCCAACGGTGTGTCCGGTCCACGGCCCGCCCTGGTTTTTTTAATCAGGTCTGATGAATTATTTTCTCTAACTACAGTCACCACGGTATCATATGGTTTCTCCTATGCATATTTCCTCCTGTACGTCGGTCGAATGACTGGGGTAGGCGGAGCCTAGGAGGGATCATGTGACCAGCTTTGCTGGGCTCTTTGCCATTTCCTGTTGGGGAAGAGAATATCCCACAAGTAAGGATGACGCCGTGGACCGGACACACCGTTGGAGAAAGTAATTTATCAGGTAAGCATAAATTCTGTTTTTTTCCTTCCTATGAAGAAAGAAAAAATTGCTGTCTTGGAGTTAAAATTACTTAACATGCAAAGAAAAAACGAGAACTTAAAAAGAACTATTGCCCAAGAAAAAGCCAAATCTAAGTAAGTTCCATCTTTATTTATACCATATCTGGAGCATGTAGGGTTATGTTTGTTGGTAGATAAACAGCTGCCTCAGAACACCCTCACTTACGGGGTTTCCTTCCTATCTAGATGGTCAAATTTAAAAAATGCAAAGTAATCACAATCTTTAGTAAACATAAAAGGGGAACATTTATAAATTTTTAGATTTATTAAACAAATTTAAGAAGCAGACAGTGCTTCTTGTGTCTGTCCTCGCTTGTTCAGGAAGATTGTTTGTCTGCAATATTGAGAGATTTTCATTAAGTATACTTAAAAGACACATTAGAGACTCATTTATATATATATATATATATATATATATATATATATATTTATTTATATATATATACATATATATATATATATATATTTATATATATATATATATATATATATATATATATATATACAGGGAGTGCAGAATTATTAGGCAAGTTGTATTTTTGAGGATTAATTTTATTATTGAACAACAACCATGTTCTCAATGAACCCAAAAAACTCATTAATATCAAAGCTGAATAGTTTTGGAAGTAGTTTTTAGTTTGTTTTTAGTTATAGCTATTTTAGGGGGATATTTGTGTGTGCAGGTGACTATTACTGTGCATAATTATTAGGCAACTTAACAAAAAACAAATATATACCCATTTCAATTATTTATTTTTACCAGTGAAACCAATATAACATCTCAACATTCACAAATATACATTTCTGACATTCAAAAACAAAACAAAAACAAATCAGTGACCAATATAGCCACCTTTCTTTGCAAGGACACTCAAAAGCCTGCCATCCATGGATTCTGTCAGTGTTTTGATCTGTTCACCATCAACATTGCGTGCAGCAGCAACCACAGCCTCCCAGACACTGTTCAGAGAGGTGTACTGTTTTCCCTCCTTGTAAATCTCACATTTGATGATGGACCACAGGTTCTCAATGGGGTTCAGATCAGGTGAACAAGGAGGCCATGTCATTAGATTTTCTTCTTTTATACCCTTTCTTGCCAGCCACGCTGTGGAGTACTTGGACGCGTGTGATAGAGAATTGTCCTGCATGAAAATCATGTTTTTTTTTGAAGGATGCAGACTTCTTCCTGTACCACTGCTTGAAGAAGGTGTCTTCCAGAAACTGGCAGTAGGACTGGGAGTTGAGCTTGACTCCATCCTCAACCCGAAAAGGCCCCACAAGCTCATCTTTGATGATACCAGCCCAAACCAGTACTCCACCTCCACCTTGCTGGCGTCTGAGTCGGACTGGAGCTCTCTGCCCTTTACCAATCCAGCCACGGGCCCATCCATCTGGCCCATTAAGACTCACTCTCATTTCATCAGTCCATAAAACCTTAGAAAAATCAGTCTTGAGATATTTCTTGGCCCAGTCTTGACGTTTCAGCTTGTGTGTCTTGTTCAGTGGTGGTCGTCTTTCAGCCTTTCTTACCTTGGCCATGTCTCTGAGTATTGCACACCTTGTGCTTTTGGGCACTCCAGTGATGTTGCAGCTCTGAAATATGGCCAAACTGGTGGCAAGTGGCATCTTGGCAGCTGCACGCTTGACTTTTCTCAGTTCATGGGCAGTTATTTTGCGCCTTGGTTTTTCCACACGCTTCTTGCGACCCTGTTGACTATTTTGAATGAAACGCTTGATTGTTCGATGATCACGCTTCAGAAGCTTTGCAATTTTAAGAGTGCTGCATCCCTCTGCAAGATATCTCACTATTTTTGACTTTTCTGAGCCTGTCAAGTTCTTCTTTTGACCCATTTTGCCAAAGGAAAGGAAGTTGCCTAATAATTATGCACACCTGATATAGGGTGTTGATGTCATTAGACCACACCCCTTCTCATTACAGAGATGCACATCACCTAATATGCTTAATTGGTAGTAGGCTTTCAAGCCTATACAGCTTGGAGTAAGACGACATGCATAAAGAGGATGATGTGGTCAAAATACTCATTTGCCTAATAATTCTGCACTCCCTGTATATGACTTTTTTGTGGGGGTACTCACAGGTATGGAGGACCACCACCTCTGCCAACTCATAACAGGTAATATTTGTAATCATCATGTAAATACTCTAGTTTTCACAAGAGGAGGCTGCAAAATACATAAAAACATGGTTAATAATGTTGTCCCTTTGCTTTTCTCAAAGTTACTGAGCAGAATTTATCAATCTATAATCAATGAGTACTGGCACCATTTCTTTTACAAAAACAAGCACTGTGTGTATGTATATATATATATCTATATATATATATATATATATATATATATATATACTTATTCGATTCATGAGTCGGTTTATGTAAGGGGATATAAAAGCCCTGGAAATTATCCTTCCTCCACCAAACTGTACAGTAGGCCCTATGCATTCCAATAGGAAGTATCCTCCTGGCATTGCCACACCTAGGATTCTTCCTTTAGATTGCCAGATAGCCAGATAGTGAAGCATACATCAATCCAGAGAACATGTTGTCACTGCTCCAAAGTCCAGTGGCAGTGAGCTTTACTTTCATGAAGTTCCCGAAGCACAGTTCTTGAGTGATCCAACAGATGAAATACAATTTCCTTCTTCATACAGGGAGAGACCACAGCTGCATTCCTTACTTGTGGGAAATACAGAACCTGGCAACCAGGAGGAGGCAAAGACACCCCAACCAAAGGCTTAAATACCTCCCCCACTTCCCTCACCCCCCAGTCATTCTTTGCCTTTCGTCACAGGAGGTTGACAGAGAAGTGTCAGAAGATTTGGAATTAGTTCCTTTGGAAGGGTATCTACCCTTTGATATGGGACTGGAGTTTTAAGTAGTCTTGTCAGCCTCTCAGTGAGAGCATTGATGAAAGTTAGAGTCTGGAGATGCAGGGAGAGTCTTTCTGCGAAACCATGCAGACTCATATTAACAGCTCCTAAGCAATCAGGGTTGACACGTTTCGCTGCCTGCTTTTCTTCTCTCAAGTCCATGTCAGAAGTGATGCTTCTGTTCCACGGAATAGATTCCGGTATGATCGTTTCATTTTTTTACACATATGTTAACGCTAGAAGACCGGGTCACAGTGGGACTGCTTTATCTTTATGGATTCAAGGGTTAATATCTCCTGAGAGGGATTGTTGAACAGTGGGGTGTTAATCATATTTGTTTATGTGATTTATGCTGCTTATATGTGTGAGATGTTTTGGGCTCATAGGCTGATATGAAATGTACAGGTTGCTCCTTTACTTTGAGATCTGCGCAGTTTTATTAAGCTTGGCACGCTTTTCCTTTAGCAGGGGCGGTCCTGCATTGCGCACCGTGTGACCTGGAGTGGTCGCAGTTTCCATTTCCTATTCCTGACCAAGCGACTACGGAGAGGAGCGAGTTTTCTCTACACTGTCTGGGTCATAGGAGGTGGTGAGTGCCCCAGTCATTGGGGGGTATAGGCGCCGGTTGTTTTTCTTTGATTTATATAAGGTTACCTAGTTATGGAGGATTCTGATTTTTTAGAGGGTGATCCCTCTAAGACTGAATTCGATACCTATGTATATTGTGAGGAGGCCCGGGTAGTCCAGCCCTCTCAATTATGTTCCATATGCCGCAACAGTGTGTTTTCATCAACCAATGTTGAGATCTTAGATGCCACTGAGCTTTCCACCTCTGAGGACTCTTCGTCCCATGAGGTGTGTCCCCCTACATTCATCTGATCCTACACATGCAGCTTCCCCTTCCACCACTAATCCTCCACCTGGAAGGGGCCTTTTTCCACCAGACGTTACTGCGCAGTCCCGTATGGCAATGTCTGCGGCCATAGCCGTTTTGCCTCATACGGCTATGCGCAAACAAAGGGTTAAACCATGCACTCCTGCCCAGGGAGCATCATATAAATTGACGGTTGTATCCGACGAGTCATCTGAGGATGCGGTTCTCTCTAAGGCTTCAGAGTACAGACCTTCTGGGTCGGAGCCTGCTGATTCTATTCCTCCAGCAGAGGAGGATTTTGCTTTTAGATATAGAGTAGCACATCTGCGCTTACTTCTAAGAGAAGTTTTGGCGATATTAGAAATTCCCAGTACTAATTTGCCAGTCGAATCTCAGAGCCCTAAATTAGATGGCAAATTTGATTGACGGGTGGGGAAGGATGGAGATCCTCTTCCCTTTCGTCTATTTCCTTTTTAGATCCCAGTTCCGGGCTCTTTAGGGGGGTTGCGTTGTTGCCCATCCCTACTTGGCTAACACTTTTTGTGCGCTTGCCTATCATTTTACTATTCCGTTTAAGGATAGTGTATTCTTAGAGCTCTTGGTTATAAGAAGAAACTTTTTATGAAGATGTTTTCCTCATGAGGGATATTTATGTACTGACGGCTTAAAGAGTTCCTATGGAAGCATCTCTGGCTCGATTTGAGGTGAGGGTTCCCTCGATATTTTCGAGAAAGAATTAAGGCCTTGCAGCTTATAATTCTTTTATCTGTGACTTTTGCAGATTTCTAGCCCCAAAGCTAGGGCTTCAGGCCCTAAAGTAGCTGTTCTCACGTTTGCTGTCACTAATCTGGGGAGGTGGTCGCCGTCCAGTCCAGAGCCATTTTTGGGAAGATACAAAGGCATTTCAACCCTGCATCCCATGGGAGCCGTCAGTAAGTGCAGTTGTGCTAAGAGGTATGGTATAAGGGTATGTACACAGAAAGATGGCATTTAAGGATAGCCAAGAGTAGGGAACAGCTCAGTAGTAGTGATAAAATGAAGTATTGACCTTAGTACATTAACCCCTTAAGGACAAGGCCATTTTTCAATTTCTTTCCCTTAAAGGGATGGTAAACTCCATATTATTCGTTTACAGGAATAGTCTTGTTGGATCACATTAATTATATACACTTAATTTAATATAATACAATATATTAAAATAACTTACAATTCTTTTTATTATAAGTCCTTCTGATCCATTTCAATTCCAGCCCACTGTGACGTCATATTGCTTGTTTATATTTTTAGACAAATCAGTAAGCCTGTCGCCCGCCAGCCTTACTTCAATGCAACCAGCTTTACGCATGCGCAATATAGCATTAATTATGCAGTTTGCCAATCCAATCAGGAGCCTTTAAATCGGCTGGCGAATTTGCGCGTTCATGTGTTGGTAACGCATGCGCTCATTCACACTTTCCACACGTAATATTTTCAAAATATGTCTTTGTATGGCATGACGATAGCTCTCATATGTCTTTGTATGGCATAACGATAGCTCTCAGACTCGCTGTTATCTCTTTTTTTTTACGTATAGCAAGTAAACATTGGATGTCATGACTAAATGTTTACTTGCTATATGTCATGTAACAAACTGCGCTTTAGGAGCCGTGTCGGGATCGAGCAGAGGCTACAACGTATTTAGCGGGTGGGACCGCAATACACGTCACTTTGATTTTGCTATAGAAGTTAGATGGGCGGAGCTTAGACACGATAATACACATTTAGAAAACCATATAAATATAATGAAAGTAAGTATGAAATTATTTAATTTTATATGCGGTTTTCTTAATGCTATATTGAGGGATCTTAATATTCTATTCAACATCATCCAAGTTTACCATCACTTTAAGGACCAGGGCTATTTTTACATTTCTGCTGTGTTTGGGTTTAGCTGTAATTTTCCTCTTACTCATTTACTGTACCCACACATATTATATACCGTTTTTCTCGCCATTAAATGGACTTTTTAAAGATACCATTATTTTCATCATATCTTATCATTTCTATAATTCTTTTTTTATAAAATATGATAAAAAATTGGAAAAAAACACACTTTTTCTAACTTTGACCCCCAAAATCTGTTAAACATCTACAACCACCAAAAAACACCCATGCTAAATATTTTCTGAATTTTGTCCTGAGTTTAGAAATACCCAATGTTTACATGTTCTTTGCTTTTTTTGCAAGTTATAGGGCAATAAGTACAAGTAGCACTTTTCTATTGCCAAACCACTTTTTTTCAAAATTAGCGCTAGTTATATTGGGACACTGATATCTTTCAGGAATCCCTGAATATCCCTTGACATGTATATATTTTTATTTAGAAGACATCCCAAAGTATTGATTTAGGCCCATTTTGGTATATTTCATGCCACCATTTCACCGCCAAATGAGATTAAATAAAAAAAAATTGTTCACTTTTTCACAAATTGTTTCACAAACTTTAGGATTCTCACTGAAATTATTTGCAAACAACTTGTGCAATTATGGCGTAAATGGTTGTAAACGCTTCTCTGGGATCCCCTTTGTTCAGAAATATCAGACATATATGGCTTTGGCGTTGCTCTTTGGTAATTAGAAGGCCGCTAAATGCCACTGCGCACCACACGTGAATTATGCCCAGCAGTGAAGGGGTTAATTAGGGAGCATGTAGGGAGCTTCTAGGATTAATTTTAGCTTTAGTGTAGTGTAGTAGACAACCCCAAGAATTGATCTAGGCCCATCTTGGTATATTTCATGCCACCATTTCACCGCCAAATGCGATCAAATGAAAAAAAAACGTTACATTTTTCACAATTTTAGGTTTCTCACTGAAATTATTTACAAACAGCTTGTGCAATTATGGCACAAATGGTTGTAAAAGCTTCTCTGGGATCCCCTTTGTTCAGAAATTGCAGACATATATGCTTTTGGCGTTGTTTCTTGGTAATTAGAAGGCCGCTAAGTGCAGCTGCGCACCACACGTGTATTATGCCCAGCAGTGATGGGGTTAATTAGGGAGCTTGTTGGGTTAGTTTTAGCTTTAGTGTAGTGTAGTAGACAACCCAAAGTATTGATCTAGGCCCATTTTGGTATATTTCATGCCACCATTTTCCCGCCAAATGCGATCAAATAAAAAAAAAAAAGTTCACTTTTTCACAATTGTTTTCACAAAATTTAGGTTTCTCACTGAAATTATTTACAAACAGCTTGTGCAATTATGGCACAAATGGTTGTAAATGCTTCTCTGGGATCCCCTTTGTTCAGAAATAGCAGACATATATGGCTTTGGCGTTGCTTTTTGGTAATTAGAAGGCCGCTAAATACCGCTGCGCATCACACATGAATTATGTCTAGCAGTGAAGGGGTTAATTAGGTAGCTTGTAGGGAGCTTGCAGGGTTAATTTTAGCTTTAATGTAGAGATCAGCCTCCCACCTGACACATCACACCCCCTGATCCCTCCCAAACAGCTCTCTTCCCTCCCCCACCCCACAATTGTCCCCGCCATCTTAAGTACTGGCAGAAAGTCTGCCAGTGCTAAAATAAAAGGTATTTTTTTTAAAAAATATATATTTTTTAGCATATTTACATATGCTTCTGTGTAGGATCGCCCCCAACCTCCCTGATTCCCCCCCCCCCAAACAGCTCTCTATCCCTCCCCCTCTACCTTATTGGTAGCCATCTTGGGTACTGGCAGCTGTCTGCCAGTACCCAGTTTACAAAAAACCCTGCTTTTTTATATTTTATTATTTTTTTCTGTTGTGTAGCTTCCCCCCAGCCAAAGAGCAACCCCCCCACCCCCACCCAGATCCCTTAGATGTAACTATGTTTAAAATTATTTTTTACCCACCCTGCCTCCGTGCACGCCCCCGATCCCGCCCCCCTCCACGTCATAGCCAACATTGATGGCCGCCCACCCGCCTCCCACTGCAGCTCCCACCCACCAACGATACCGGCCACCGATGTCCGGTGCAGAGAGGGCCACAGAGTGGCTCTCTCTGCATCGGATGGCCAAGGGGTGTTACTGCAGGATGCCTCGATGTCAAGGCATCACTGCAATAACCGGAAAGCGGCTGGAAGCGAGCAGGATCGCTTCCAGCAGCTTTAAACCCCTAATGTTGTACAGGGTACGTCGCTGGTCTTTTAAGACCAGGTTGTGTGCGACGTACCCTGTACGACATGCGTCGTTAAGGGGTTAAAGACAGTTACTAACAAGTTAAATGGCTCTAATCGGTCAGGAGTATCACTACATGGTCCAGATCTATGTGTGATGGAAAACATAGCCAAACCAGCCGTGGAACCTAAGATGGTAGTTGTCAAGTGTATTTGTGTTAAGAAATATAGTACAGGTATACTTAAACAGGGTTATAACTTAAAGGTGCAACCTATGACAGAAAATAGGGTCATAACCATAAAAAGCTTCAACATTGAATATAGGGAACAAAACATTGATCCCTTGCATAAAGGCATCTGTATGTGCTGTCTATACACTCTAAGTAACCCAAAGTAATAATTATTTGCCCGTTATCTCTGGCGGAGAGGGGTGGGTCACCTTCTAGTCTGGATCTGGTTATAGGAAGGGACAGAAACAAACCAACCCCAGGGTTTAGTGAACATGTGAAGAGATATGATACAATAACATTACACAAATATGCATCAGCAAAATGTAACCTGCAACAGAAAACAGTGCAATAACAGTAAAAAGGGCAGCAACCTTCGTGTCCCCTATAGCTCTATCTCCCCAGCATAGGAAATCGGTGGAGAATATATATCCGTCCACCACAGTTGCCAATTGTGTCCAGCAATACAGAGACCACCGGAGTAGTCTATTGTTTCCAAAAGCTGTCCTGGGGATTTCCCCAGTGAAGAAGTGTACCTGAGGCGTTAGTCCCTCCATGTGGGGGCAAAAAAAAAAGAGTGAGGAAACTAACCATCCACGATCATCGCACATCATACTGACCCTCCTTATCGAGGTAGGTCTGCAGTTCCTTAGGAGTGCGAAATAACTTAGCTCCAGCAGGTGTCTGCAATCTCAACTTGGCAGAATACAACAGAGAGGCCTGTCTCCCCTCTTTATACAGGCGGGAGCACAGTGGAGCAAAGTCTTTGCAGAGTTTGGTCACTTCTGCGGAAAATTTTTAAAAGATTAGCAGTTTCTTTCCTTCAAAAACTAGGCCTCCTGTGTGGAATCGGTACGCTCGTAACAGAGCGAGTTTTTCCTGCTAATTGAGACACTTGAAGATTACCTGGCGTGGTCGAGAGTTTAATGTTTCCAGGCCATTGTCCGGGCCTATACGGTGAGCTCGCTCTACATCCAAAGGCAGGTGGTCTAGGTTAATTTTCAGCAACTTGGGAAGTGTTAAGGCTGTAAATTCTAGCAAGCCCTTGTTTTTTTACTGTTTCAGGGACGCTCACCACACAGAGATTATTTCTCTGTCTGCAATTCTCAAGGTCATCTACCTTTTCCTGTAGCACTTGGTTTTGGCGCAAAAGCTGTCCCACTGAGGTGGAAGTTGATGTTTGCCTGTCCTCCACATCTGATATGCGCTGTTCTGCTTGGATGATTCTTGTAGAGAATTGGCGTACCTCACTAGTGAGAGTGTCTACCCCTGCTTGGAGGGATTCCATTTTCGGCAAGAAGAAAGATTTAAGTTCCTGAAGCAGGGCAGAAGAGTCTGCTGTGATTGTGTTTGAAGATCTAGGGGAGGGCGGGGATTCAGCATGTACCTCTGCTGCAAGCTGCTTCTTGTCTGAGTGTTTGTTTCTGGAGGCCATCCTTCCCGCCAGCTAGTTAGAGATGGGTGTGAAATACTGATCTAGCCTCATACAAAATTTGTGTTAGGTTACTTGCAATAATAAGAAACTTCATTTGTTGTGGCTGTAGGTGTCCCCTAGATGACAGCGTTGGACTGCAGGTCCACACTCACAAAGCTTTTTCCAAGCAAGTTCAACAAGTGCAGTCTATCTTTGCTTTCTTCCCTCTCCCCTTTCACACAGATCCCAGATAAAAATAAATGTCCAGCCCTGCAAGACAGACACTGCAAATGGTTATATGAATGCAGACTTGTAGCAGTTAGGGGTGGGGGGACAGGCGTCAAGGGCTGCTCCTTAAAATATGAATGTTCTAGCAGGAGTGCTGCCTGTGTATTAATGTGAGGGTGATAACTCCAAAGCGAGATAAGCTAGTTGTCTGTACAGTAGGTGTCCCATCACAGTGTTATAATGTATAATCTGCTGCTTTCTTTCAGGAGTTGTTGTGCCCTGAGTACTAGGGGGTTTATAGGGGCGAACGCTACTGTATAGTACCAGACCAATTGTAGGGCCCCTAGTATTATATAGGGAATAGCTGTATTTCATGGTATTTCACTGGCTTCCACTGCTGTATCCCCTTTATTTTTCACCTGATTCCTTTGCTTTCTTTTTTGTTCACTTTTTTTTTTGCTTTTATTGTCCTAGATAGACCAGCTCTGTGGTCTATAGCGACTCACCCCTCCTTGCTCATGTGCCGGCCATGGATGCGGTCTTACAGAGCTCTAATCGAGCCGTTGTGGATGCCGGGCGAGGGGCCTTAATCCAAGATAGCGCCCGCGACCTGCTCTCTGTTGCGTACTTTTGTCTCCTAGGGGCAAGGGCGATATTCGGCCCTTCACACTTTGTTGCCAGTTGGGGCTAATATCCAGAAGGAAGCCCAACAAGGTTGATGTGTGGGGAAAAGGGCTTGCAGCGGAATTTAGATGTTCTATGGAGCTCGATATGCGGAGATCTTCGTTCCTGCTGCTAGTCCGTTGCTCCGCCCACCGAAACCCGAGACAATTTTCTTTTTATTAGTCTTTTAGTGTGGATAATACCCAGCATCAGTGACTTCTGATATGCCTGAACACGCCAAGTGTTTTTTGGAAGCCTACTCATTCCTGGAATAAGTCCAAGCAGAGGCCCTCTGAACCTAGGTTGGCCGGAGGGGCCAGTCCCAGATCCTATCTTGGATTGCGTTAGGGACAGTCTATCACTCTTTCAGTCATTTGATTCAGGAACGTACAGGATCTGTGGGTCCTAGAGGTCATAGCTAGGCTTCAAGTCTCAGCCTCCCAGGGCAGTTTCCTTCTATTGATCCTGTCTTCCAGACAGAGAGAGGGATGCCATTTCAGGTTGGTACAGGTTTTTGTTCTCCTTTGGAGTCATTGTCCCAGTGCTTATCACAGAGTGAGGTTTGAGATATTATTCAAACCGTTCTTTTCATGGTCCCATAGAGGGAGGAGACTCCCGTCCTATTTGGGTTCTAAAGCTTATCATGTCTCCTCGTTCCTCATGTCTCCTCATTCCAGAGGGAGACTATAAGGTCCACTCTACCCTTGGTAGGGGAAGTGCAGTGCAGGTCCACTGTTGAGGAAGGGTATCAAACCTTCTCTTTCCTTTTCAGGGAACTTACCGGTTCCTAAGGTTGACGTTTCTGGACCAGCACTTCCAGTACATTGCTCCCCCATTTTGGTCTTGCTACTGCTTCTAGAGCCTTTTAGGAATCTAGGGATTCTTTGTCAGTTGCCAGAATTCAGATCTAGCAGTAGATTCCCTTGTCTAGACGATTCTGATTCAATCACCATCGTCTCATCGGATTAAAGACCATTAGGGATTTCATCTGTCTTTCTCGATCCTCAGGGTTGGAAGAAATCTAGACCAGAGTTTTCTGGTGTAAGGCACCAGGGTGGGTTCCTGGATGCTATCTTAGTCTTCATAGACATGAAGACATTTCTATCATACTTGTAAAGTTATGAAGTAGCTTAATCAGGTTGTGCCCTCCAGACCTCCTTCAGGCCATTGCTGGCTCTGTGTTTTGGTGGTAATGATTGTCATGTGGTCCATCTTGGACTTCATTCCTTTTGTCAGGTCTCATTTAAGCTAAGGCTCGGTGTATGCTGAGGCAGTGGAGCTGCGCTGTTTTCGAATCTGTCTTAACAGATTTACCTGGACTACTGGTTGAGAGAATTGCTCTCTAGTGTCTTTGTCCAGATCTCCTTGTCCTGAAGGACGTCTTTAATTCATCCAGGACTATTTTGACTTTGGTCGCAAGCCCATCAGGATGGTGAGGGCGTGTCAAGAGGGCATGGGGCCTGTGGACTCAGAATGTTTCCCTCCCGATTACTTTATGGATCTTCAGGCAATCTTTTTGCTCTGAGGGTTTAGACTACTGGGTTAGTCCCAGTTTATAGATTCTAGTCTGTCCTCCATCTGAGGGGAATGAGAGACTCCCTAGCGATGAGGGTATTATCTCGGGTTTGGTAGTGGGTGGAGGCCCACTACTGCTCGCTATTAGTGATCCACTCTCCGGGGGTGGTCATCCGGGACGGATGTTCTTTTCAGACATTCCCCATATCTGGGGATAGGATCTTCATCCGAGGGGTTTTTCGGATATTTGAAACTGGAAGGGGAAGCCGGATGAAAATTTCAGGACATCCCGTCTCAATACCAAGTTACCCACAGATGGGTCGTGGTTCGGGATCCTCAGGCAGAGCTAATGGATGCATTAGCGGTGCCTTGGAGGTTCAATACAATTTTTTCCTTTTTCTGCAATATCACTCTTTCCTCGAGTGGTGGTTCAAACCTAGCAGGAGCAGGCGTCAGTGATACTGATTGCTCCGTCACGACCACAAAGATCGTGGTTTGCGGTTTAGTGGGGATGTCATCTTCCCCTCTGTGAGGGTTTCCTTGTCACAGGGATCTGCTGGAACAAGGCCCTTTTGCTTCATCAAATCATAATTCTGAGGCGGACTGCATGGTGATTGACGCTTAGTCTTAGCCAAGAGGGGGTTTCTGAGAGGTTATGGTCTTCTTCTTCAAGCGCGTAAGCGGGTTCCTCGTCAGCTATCTAAAGGTGTGGAGGTTCTCCTGTGAAGAGCGTGGTTTTTCCTGGTACACTATTCAAGTGAGAAAGGATTTTGCAGACGTGGTGCCCTCAGATGGGAGACACCTCTCCTTTTTTTGCCCTCCTGTTAGCATTCAGTGTCCTCTGGAGCTTGGGTGTAATTTCCCACAAATAAGGAATGCAACTGTGGACTCTCCTTGTATTAAGAAGGAAAACATAAATTATGCTTACCCGATAATTTCCTTTCCTTCTGTACAGGGAGAGTCCACAGCCCCCGCCCGTGTTCTCCAGTGGGCGGCCCTATATTTTAACTTGTTCTTCTGGCACCTTTTTCACCCTGATATTTCTCCTAATGTTCCTTGTTCCCTCGGCAGAATGACTGGGGAATGACTGGACTCCCCCCCTCTATTTTGCTCTCTCCCCCCCCTCTATTTTGCTCTCTCCCCCCCTCAATTTTGCTCTCTCTCCCCCCTCTCTTTTGCTCTCTCTCCCCCCTCTCTTTTGCTCTCTCTCCCCCCTCTCTTTTGCTGTCTCTCCCCCCTCTCTTTTGCTCTCTCTCCCCCCTCTTTTGCTCTCTCTCCCCCTCTCTTTTGCTCTCTCTTCCCCTCCTTTCTTTTGCTTTCTCCCCTGTTTTGCACTCTCGCTCCCACTTGACCATGCCCCCACCACAGCCGCTCCCGCCGGCCACACCCCCATCACGGCACGTCCGGCCACACCCCCACCACGGCAGCTTCCATACACCTTCTCTACTGCTCAAGGCCAGGTATGTTTGTCCTCGTGCAGTCTCTACTGCATCTGACAAACATACCTGGCCTTTTATTATAGGACTAGTCCTAAAGCCCGTGCACAAGGGCCATTTTTTGTAGTAGAGCGGTCCCACCCCTTGCTCTCTCTCTCTTCCCCCTCTCTTATGTGCTCTCTCCCCCCCCTATCTTTTGCGCTCTCTCGCTCTTTTTTTCTCTCCCCCCCTCTCTTTTGCTCTCTTTCACTCTCCCCCTTTCTTTTGCGCTCTCTCCCTCCTCTTGTCATGATACAATCATGTGGAGTGGTTGATACCTGGATTGGCTACCCGGCAGAGGTATTGTGGTCTCAGCCTGGAAAGGATTAAGGTGAAGTATTTTTTTCTTTGTGTGAAATCTGTTTTCAGAAAAGCTGTAAGCTGAGACCCCCCCTCCTTCGCCTGTTACAAGTCTGAGGTGAAGTGTTAACGTTAGTGTTAGTGTGTGTAGGAATGCAAAAAGCTTGTTTGTATTGGCTGTACTCGTAAATTATAACCAGGGCGGTGTCTTTGACAAGACAAAGAAAGTTTAGTTTAAGTATGTAACAGAAAGACTTGTGTGTAGAATTGTCCTGGGACCAGAGCCACTAACATCAGGAACGGCAGTTCTCCACATATCTAAAGGAACTTGGTAATAAGTTGGATATTGTGTGTGTAATTCTTTTCATGTCCCATTTTCTTTTTAAAGAATTGTAACTTTGCAATTGTATGTTATTTTAAATGTCTTTATAATTTCGCACTGTGTAACCTCTATTAATATTTTTATTATTAAACACATAGAAAATCTCATTCTGTCTTTTGGGCTCTAATATCCGAATTCACACTCCTGTTGAGACAAGGTTAAAGGCACGTTACCTAATTGTTAAATTGTATGAGTTTTTTGGGGTTCCCAAAACGCTCCTTTAATTTAGAAGTTTTTGGTGGTGGCAGAAATTGTTAGAGCAGTGTGGACAGGATTTGGGGATTAGTGTGGTGTCCCTTTTAAGGTTCTTTTTGTAGAGTTGCAAGGTTAAGGGAACCAGAGCTGTGTGCCATTAACCCCTTCATGCCCAAACCCCTCTATTGTGACGTTGAGAAGGTTTGATTTGTCACACCTCTCTTTTGCTCTCTCCCCCTCTCTTTTGCTCTCTCTCCCACCTCTTTTGCTTTCTCTCTCCCACCTATTTTGCTCTCTCTCCCACCTATTTTGCTCTCTCTCCCCCTCTCTTTTGCTCTCTCAACCCCCCGCTTTTGCTCTTTCTCTCCCCCTCTCTTTCTCTCTCCCCCCTCTCTTTCTCTCTCTCTCCCTTCTCTCTCTCTCCCCCCTCTCTTTCTCCCCTCTCTCTCTCTCTCTCTCTCCCCTCTGTTTTGCTTTCTCTCTCCTCTCTTTTTCACTTTCTCCCCTCTCTTTTGCTCCTTCCCCCTCTTTTGCTCTCTCCCCCCTCTTTTGCTCTCTCCCCCCTCTTTTGCTCTCTCCCCCCTCTTTTGCTCTCTCCCCCCTCTTTTGCTCTCTCCCCCCTCTTTTGCTCTCCCCCCTCTCTTTTGCTCTCCCCCCTCTCTTTTGCTCTCCCCCCTCTCTTTTGCTCTCCCCCCTCTCTTTTGCTCTCCCCCCTCTCCTTTGCTCTCTCTCCCCCCCTCTCCTTTGCTCTCTCACCCCCCTCTCCTTTGCTCTCTCTCCCCCCTCTCCTTTGCTCTCTCTCCCCCCTCTCCTTTGATCTCTTCCCCCCCTCTTTTGCTTTCTCTCCCCCCTCTCTTGCGCTCTCAGGCCACACCCACTCCCGGCCGACCACACCCACTCCCAGGTCGGCTACGCCTGATCACGCCCCATCGCGGCACTCCTGCCGGTCACGCCCCCTCGTCACGCCTGCTCTGTCTGACCACGCCCACGAGCAGGCCCCCCCCCCCGCAATGGCAAATCCAATGTTAATGTCTAATGTTGATCCTAAAGGCCAGGTATGTTTGTCTTCGTGCAGTCTCTACTGCGCATTACTGCCTCTGACAAATATACTTGGCCTTTTATTATATAGGATATTTTTTGTAAGGTATGTCACAGACCTACTACACGCTTTACTTTCATCTGTTTTTTGGTTACAGAGATTTGATGGAAAATCATCAAGCATTTGAAGCTGCCCTAAAGAAGGAAGTCAAACTGCAGAGAAAAAGTCTTCAGGAGACCATTGAGTTTTTAAATAATCCTTCATTGTAAACTACAAGCAGCTTTCTGCAACTTTTGTAAACAGTTTTAATAAAAAGTTTAAAATCAAAAATAGTTTTTTTCATTTGTTTTTCATTTGTTGTTTTCTCCAACATTGATGTGTCCGGTCCACGACGTCATCCATAACTTGTGGGGAATATCTCTTCCCCAACAGGAAATGGCAAAGAGTACAGCAAAAGCTGTCCATATAGTCCCTCCTAGGCTCCGCCCACCCCAGTCATTCTCTTTGCCGTTGCACAGGCAACATCTCCACGGAGATGGTTAAGAGTATGTGGTGTTTTAGTTGTAGTTTTTTGTTCTACTATCAAGAGTTTGTTATTTTAAAATAGTGCTGGTATGTACTATTTACTCTGAAACAGAAAAAGATGAAGAGTTCTGTTTGTGAGAGGAATATGATTTTAGCAGCAGTAACTAAAATCGTTTGCTGTTTCCACATAGGACTGTTGAGATGAAATAACTTCAGTTGGAGGAAACAGTTAGCAGACTTTTCTGCTTAAGGTATGACTAGCCATATTTCTAACAAGACTGTGTAATGCTGGAAGGCTGTCATTTCCCCTCATGGGAACGGTAAGCCATTTTCTTAGTCTCAAACAGAATAAAGGGCTTAATATGGGCTATAAAACTGGTAGACACTTTTATGGGCAAGATCGATTGCTTTATTTGGGCATTTTATACAGATTGAGGTTGAATTTCACACTTATAAACTTTGGGGAACGTTTTTTAACGTCAGGCACTGGTTTAGACACCTTTTCAGTCAGGAAGGGCCTTCACTGTAGTAGGCTGAGCCTCATTTTCGCGCCATTACTGCGCAGTTACTTTTGAGAGCAAGACATGCAGCTGCATGTGTGTGGATCTGAAAGTAGTTGAAAAGGTTCCTAGAAGGCTTCATTTGGTATCGTATTCCCCCCTGGGTTTGGTAAAGTCGAAGCAAAGGCTGTAGCTGGGACTGTAGAGGGGTTAAATCTGTAACCGGCTCCGGTTTCTTCATTTTAAGGGTTAAAGCTCTGAAAATTTGGGTGCAATACTTTGAATGCTTTAAGACACTGTGGTGAAAATTTGGTAAAATTTGAACAATTCCTTCATTGTTTTTCACATATTCAGTAATAAAGTGTGCCCTGTTTAAAATTTAAAGAGACAGTAACGGTTTTAATTAAAACGTTTTTTTGTACTTTATTGACAAGTTTAAGCCTGTTTAACATGTCTGTACCTTCAGATAAGCTATGTTCTGTATGTATGGAAGCCAATGTGTCTCCCCCTTCCAAATTGTGTGATAATTGTGCCATAGCGTCCAAACAAAGTAAGGACAGTACTGCCACAGATAGTAAGGTTGCCCAAGATGGTTCATCAGATGAAGAGAGTAAAGATAGTTCTACTTCATCTCACTCTGTGTCTACACCAGTTTTGCCCACGCAGGAGACGCCTAGTACTTCTAGCGCGCCAATGCTTGTTACTATGCAACAATTGGCGACAGTAATGGATAACTCCATAGCTAATTTTTTATCCAAAATGCCTGCATTTCAGAGAAAGCGCGATTGCTCTGTTTTAAACACTGTATAGCAGGAGGGCGCTGATGATAATTGTTCTGTCATACCCTCACACCATTCTGAAGGGGCCATGAGGGAGGTTTTGTCAGATGGGGAAATTTCAGATTCAGGTAGCATTTCTCAACAAGCAGAACCTGATGTTGTGACATTTAAATTTAAATTAGAGCATCTCCATGCACTGCTTAAGGAGGTGTTATCTACTCTGGATGATTGTGACAACCTGGTCATTCCAGAAAAATTGTGTAAGATGGACAAGTTCCTAGAGGTTCCGGTGCACCCCGACGCTTTTCCTATACCCAAGCGGGTGGCGGACATAGTGAACAAGGAGTGGGAGAAGCCCGGCATACCTTTTGTTCCCCCTCCTATATTTAAGAAATTATTTCCTATGGCAGTGGCGTAGCGTGGGTTGTCAGTGCCCAGGGCAAGGCAAGTATTGCGCCCCCCCCAACCCCATTTTAGATATGCTGCTTCTTCTTACATTTGGGACAAACCAAGCAAAGACCCAAGCCTGGTAGATCACATAAAGCAAGGGACACTGTCTCCTCTCCCAGTTATTGCTGATGATACCCATATCCCCAAAATATGTCCCTTGTCATAAGCAGCTGCTAATCAGTAGTGCCTTACAAACAAAGCCATGAAAATAATATATTGGCAATACAAGAGGCAGTGGGTGAAGCCTGCAAGCATTATGTGCTATCCCCCTGTGATCAAACCCTGTCTGCAGCTCTCCAGAGCTGGGCAAATATATACAATATTAAAATTGTAAGATTTATTCTCGTTTTACACATGGTGGTGACGTCCTGATCTGTAAAACTTCATGGTACAAATACTGCAGACCACAGGGTGCACCCATCCCCACATTGCAGCAACCCATATTGTATATGTGGTGCAATAGGTTTTTGGTAAGTCGTTAAAAAGAGGAAAAGGGGACACACAGGTTGGCAGCTGTTACATAAGGTTGTCCCTGCTGGGCAGACTGTCTTTTGGGTGCCAATGACATATAAAAGTGTGGTATATATTCTACCTTAATAAATATAACAATTGTAAGTAATCAATATAAAAGTGGCATGGGACAGACAACCCAGCATTACATACATATATGGGGGGAGGGTGTATGGTATTTAGGGGGGTGCTGTTAAATTTATTTACTAACACAAATTATAGTTATTTATTTTACTTTAAATGCAGTAAGGGTGGGTTTAATGTAAATAAAAAAGGCAATGAGCACCCAAACCCTAAAAATAGGTAAAAGTCCACACCTCAGGAGTCCAGCAAGAAATAGATTCAAGATGGTGAATTCATAGGACTTCTTTGATAGGAGACAAACACAGTGAAATGCCTGGTGAGCAGCACAATCCTGGTGCCAGACAGCACACAAATCCCTAAATCTACTTCTGCCCTAGGAAGATCATGGAGGGGAAAAATCAAATACAGGAAACAAGGTCTCATTTTTGTCAACTGTCACAAATATACTTTTTTTGTGCAAGGACAAGATGGCGTAAGTTGTAATCAGAATCCGGTCAAACATGAAAGTATGGTCTCTGATCACCCCACCATCCCACTAACTAGGTAACTGGGGTTAACAGAAAGGCAGAGCCCAGCCATGCTGCCACCAGTGCCACGGGTTTGAAAGAGATTTATTGCACTTTTTAAGGATTCCTCCCCCCCCACCTCTGCTTAGAGATCCTTAAAAAGTGCCCCAGGCAATGCATGGCATTCTGGCTCTGGGTCCTTTGTTGGAAGGGAACTTAATTGTTGGGTAATAATAGAACCGTAATTAAGCTGCATTTTGCATGTTGCTAGTATCAGGCAAAAACAGGGCTATAAGTAAGTCTGGTCCTGACACCTTACCTTAGTCGCGGCATCACCACATTCCTGACGGGTCGAAGAACAGAGCTGGGGGCCTGTCAGAATTTTTAGCCTCCCTTCTTCCCTTTGCTAAGTTGAGGCTGAAAGCGCCCCTCAGAATTATGCGCCCGGGGCAACCGCCCCTGTTGCCCCCCCCACGCTACGCCACTGTCCTATGGTCGACCCCAGAAAGGACTTATGGCAGACAGTCCCTAAGGTCGAGGGGGCAGTTTCTACACTAAACAAGCGCACTACTATTCCTATCGAGGATAATTGTGCTTTCAAAGATCCTATGGATAAAAAATTGGAGGGTTTGCTTAAAAAGATTTTTGTTCAGCAAGGTTACCTCCTACAACCTATTTCGTGCATTGTTCCTGTCACTACAGCAGCGTGGTTCTGGTTCGAGGAACTAGAAAAGTCGCTCAATAGAGAGACTCCATATGAGGAGGTTATGGACAGAATACACGCACTTAAGTTAGCTAATTCCTTTATTTTAGATGCCGCTTTGCAGTTAGCTAGATTAGCGGCGAAAAATTCTGGGTTTGCAATTGTGGCGCGCAGAGCGCTCTGGCTAAAGTCTTGGTCAGCGGATGTATTTTCCAAGACAAAATTGCTTAATATCCCCTTCAAGGGTAAAACCCTTTTTGGACCAGAGTTGAAAGAGATTATCTCAGACATCACTGGGGGTAAGGGCCATGCCCTCCCACAAGATAGGCCTTTCAAGGCCAAGAATAAGTCTAATTTTCGTTCCTTTCGCAATTTCAGGAACGGACCGGCCTCCAACTCTGCAGCCTCTAGACAAGAGGGTAATGCTTCGCAGACCAAACCAGCTTGGAAACCGATGCAAGTCTGGAACAAGGGTAAACAGGCCAAGAAGCCTGCTGCTGCTACCAAAACAGCATGAAAGAGCAGCCCCCGATCCGGGACCGGATCTAGTAGGGGGCAGACTCTCTCTCTTTGCTCAGGCTTGGGCAAGAGATGTTCAGGATCCCTGGGCACTAGAAATAGTTTCTCAGGGTTATCTTCTGGAATTCAAGGAACTACCCCCAAGGGGAAGGTTCCACATGTCTCACTTATCTTTAAACCAAATAAAGAGACAGGCATTCTTACATTGTGTAGAAGACCTGTTAAAAATGGGAGTGATACACCCAGTTCCAATTGTGGAACAAGGACTGGGTTTTTACTCAAATCTGTTTGTAGTTCCCAAAAAAGAGGGAACCTTCAGACCAATCCTAGATTTAAAGATTCTAAACAAATTCCTCAAAGTACCATCGTTCAAAATGGAAACTATCAGAACGATTTTACCCTCAATCCAGGAGGGTCAATTTATGACTACCGTGGATTTAAAGGATGCGTATCTACATATTCCTATCCACAAAGATCATCACCAGTTCCTAAGGTTCGCCTTTCTGGACAAACATTACCAGTTTGTGGCTCTCCCATTCGGGCTAGCCACTGCTCCAAGGATTTTCACAAAGGTACTTGGGGCCCTTCTAGCGGTTCTAAGACCAAGGGGCATTGCAGTGGCACCTTATTTAGACGACATTCTGATACAAGCGTCGTCTCTTTCAAAGGCAAAGGCTCACACAGACATCGTTCTGGCCTTTCTCAGATCTCACGGCTGGAAGGTGAACATAGAAAAAAGTTCCCTGTCTCCGTCGACAAGAGTCCCCTTCTTGGGGACAATAATAGATTTGTTGGAAATGAAGATTTTCCTGACAGATGTCAGAAAGTCAAAGCTTCTAAACGCTTGTCAAGTTCTTCACTCTGTTCCTTGACCTTCCATAGCTCAGTGCATGGAAGTAGTAGGATTGATGGTTGCAGCAATGGACATAGTTCCTTTTGCGCGAATTCATCTAAGACCATTACAAGTGTGCATGCTCAAACAGTGGAATGGGGACTATACAGACTTGTCTCCAGTGATCCAAGTAGATCAGAAGACCAGAGACTCACTACGTTGGTGGCTAACCCAGGATAATCTGTCCCAGGGAATGAGCTTCCGCAGACCAGAGTGGGTCATCGTCACGACCGAAGCCAGTCTAGTGGGCTGGGGCGCGGTCTGGGACTCCCTGAAGGCTCAGGGTCTATGGTCTCGGGAAGAATCTCTTCTCCCGATAAACATTCTGGAACTGAGAGCGATATTCAATACTCTCAAAGCTTGGCCTCAGCTAGCAAAGGCCAGATTCATAAGATTCCAATCAGACAACATGACGACAGTTGCTTACATCAACCATCAGGGGGTAACAAGGAGTTCCCTGGCGATGAGAGAAGTGACCAAGATCATAAAATGGGCGGAGGATCACTCCTGCCACTTATCTGCGATCCACATCCCAGGAGTGGAAAACTGGGAGGCGGATTATCTGAGTCGTCAGACATTCCATCCGGGGGAGTGGGAACTCCACCCGGAGATATTTGCCCAGTTGACACAATTATGGGGCATTCCAGACATGGATCTGATGGCGTCTCGTCAGAACTTCAAAGTTCCTTGCTACGGGTCTAGATCCAGGGATCCCAGGGCGACTCTAGTGGATGCATTAGTAGCGCCTTGGACCTTCAACCTAGCTTATGTTTTTCCACCGTTTCCTCTCATTCCCAGGCTGGTAGCCAGGATCAAACAGGAGAGGGCCTCTGTGATTTTGATAGCTCCTGCGTGGCCACGCAGGACTTGGTATGCAGATCTGGTGAATATGTCATCGGCTCCACCATGGAAGCTACCTTTGAGACAGGATCTTCTGGTACAGGGTCCATTCGAACATCCAAATCTAGTCTCTCTCTCCAGCTGACGGCTTGGAAATTGAACGCTTGATTTTATCTAAGCGTGGGTTTTCGGATTCTGTGATAGATACTCTGGTACAAGCCAGAAAACCTGTAACTAGAAAGATTTACCATAAAATATGGAAAAGATATATCTGTTGGTGTGAATCCAAGGGATTCTCATGGAGTAAGATTAAAATTCCTAGGATCCTTTCCTTCCTACAAGAGGGTTTGGATAAGGGATTATCAGCGAGTTCTCTAAAGGGACAGATTTCTGCTTTATCTGTCTTGTTACACAAACGACTGGCAGCTGTGCCAGATGTTCAAGCCTTTGTTCAGGCTTTGGTCAGGATCAAGCCTGTTTACAGGCCGTTGACTCCTCCCTGGAGTTTAAATTTAGTTCTTTCAGTTCTCCAAGGGGTTCCGTTTGAACATTTACATTCCATAGATATTAAGTTGTTATCTTGGAAAGTTTTGTTTTTAGTTGCTATTTCTTCTGCTAGCAGAGTTTCTGAGTTATCTGCTCTGCAGTGTACTCCGCCCTATCTGGTGTTCCATTCAGATAAGGTCGTTTTACGTACAAAACCTGATTTTCTTCCAAAAGTTGTTTCCAACAAGAATATTAACCAGGAAATAGTTGTGCCTTCTTTGTGTCCGAATCCAGTTTCAAAGAAGGAACGTTTGTTACACAATTTAGATGTAGTCCGTGCTTTAAAGTTTTATCTAGAAGCAACAAAGGATTTCAGACAAACATCTTCTCTGTTTGTCGTTTATTCTGGTAAAAGGAGAGGTCAAAAAGCTACTGCTACCTCTCTTTCCTTTTGGCTGAAAAGCATCATCCGATTTGCTTATGAGACTGCCGGACGGCAGCCTCCTGAAAGAGTCACAGCTCACTCTACTAGGGCTGTGGCTTCCACATGGACCTTCAAGAACGAGGCTTCTGTTGATCAGATATGTAAGGCAGCGACTTGGTCTTCCCTGCACACTTTTGCCAAATTCTACAAATTTGATACTTTTGCTTCTTCGGAGGCTATTTTTGGGAGAAAGGTTTTTCAAGCCGTGGTGTCTTCCGTTTAGGTAACCTGATTGGCTCCCTCCCTTCATCCGTGTCCTAAAGCTTTGGTATTGGTTCCCACAAGTTATGGATGACGCCGTGGACGGGACACACCAATGTTGGAGAAAACAGAATTTATGCTTACCTGATAAATTACTTTCTCCAACGGTGTGTCCGGTCCACCGCCCGCCCTGGTTTTTTAATCAGGTTTGATAAATTTATTTCTTTAACTACAGTCACCACGGCACCCTATAGTTTCTCCTGTTTTTTCTCCTGTCCGTCGGTCGAATGACTGGGGTGGGCGGAGCCTAGGAGGGACTATATGGACAGCTTTTGCTGTACTCTTTGCCATTTCCTGTTGGGGAAGAGATATTCCCCACAAGTTATGGATGACGCCGTGGACCGGACACACCGTTGGAGAAAGTATTTTATCAGGTAAGCATAAATTCTGTTTTTTATAACTGTGTTATGATTACATTCCACGCTCTAGCATTTTTTTTATAGTCCAAACATTTTAGAAGACAACAAACCATGCAAAAACACACTCACCCTAAGAACAAATATATAACAAAATAATGTATAGCCTACCAGTATGCAGTCATAATAAAGTCTGGTATATGTAGAAGCAATGGCCGCTTTCTAACAGAATCTGAAAATTTGAGAGTAAGCAGGGAGTAAAAAAACTATGCTTATCTGATAAATTAATTTCTTTCATGGTAGTGAGAGACCACATTCCATTGCTACGGGGAATTACTCTTCCCTACCACTAGGAGGAGGCAAAGATTCCCAACCCCCAAGAACTCTATTAAACCCTTCTCGCCTCACTGGTACCTCAGTCTAACATATAGCCATGCACAAAAAGGAAGGAAAAGTAATAAGAGCCAACAACATAGGAGTAAGGAAAAAAGATGTGTGCAAAAAAGGAAAAAAAAATCAACCCAGAAAAAAACAGGGTGGGGTCTTATGGACTCTTACCACCCTGAAAGAAATTAGTTTATCAAGTAAGCATAAATTATGGTTTTCTTTCATGTAATTGGCAAGAGTCCATGAGCTAGTGACATATGGGATATACAATCCTACCAGGAGGGGCAAAGTTTCCCAAACCTCAAAATTCCTATAAATACACCCCTCACCACACCCACAATTCAGTTTTACAAACTTTGCCTCCTATGGAGGTGGTGAAGTAAGTTTGTGCTAAGATTTCTACGTTGATATGCGCTTCTCAGCATTGTTGAAGCCCGATTCCTCTCAGAGTACAGCGAATGTCAGAGGGACGTGAAGGGAGTATCACTTATTGAATATGATGATTTCCCTAACGGGGGTCTTTTTCATAGGTTCTCGGTAGAGATTCATCTCCTACCTCCCTTTTCAGATCAACGATATACTCTCAATTTACCATTACCTCTACTAATAACTGTTTTAGTACTGGTTTGGCTATCTGCTATATGTGGATGGGTGTCTTTTGGTAAGTATCGCCTAGATTTAGAGTTCTGCGGCCAAAGGGGTGCGTTAGCTACGTGTGCTTTTTTCTGGCCGCACCTTTTAAGGGTATTTAGAGTTCACAGAATGGCTGCGTTAGGCTCCAAAAAAGGAGCGTATAGCATATTTACCGCAACTTCAACTCTCGATACCAGCGGTGCTTACGGACGCGGCCAGCTTCAAAAACGTGCTCGTGCACGATTCCCCCATAGAAAACAATGGGGCTGTTTGAGCTGAAAAAAAACCTAACACCTGCAAAAAAGCCGCGTTCAGCTCCTAACGCAGCCCCATTGTTTTCTATGTGGAAACACTTCCTACGTCTGCACCTAACACTCTAACATGTACCCCGAGTCTAAACACCCCTAACCTTACACTTATTAACCCCTAATCTGCCGCCCCCGCTATCGCTGACCCCTGCATATTATTTTTAACCCCTAATCTGCCGCTCCGTACATCCCCGCCACCTACATTATCCCTATGTACCCCTAATCTGCTGCCCTAACATTGCCGACCCTATATTATATTTATTAACCCCTAATCTGCCGCCCCCAACGTCGCCTCCACCTAACTACACTTATTAACCCCTAATCTGCCCTCCCTAACATTGCCAACACCTAACTTCAAGTATTAACCCCTAATCTACCGACAGGAGCTCACCGCTACTCTAATAAATTTATTAACCCCTAAAGCTAAATCTTACTTTAACCCTAACACCCCCCTAAATTAAATATAATTTAATTCTAACGAATAAAAACTCTTATTAAATAAATTATTCCTATTTAAAGCTAAATACTTACCTGTAAAATAAACCCTAATATAGCTACAATATAAATTATAATTATATTATAGCTATTTTAGGATTTATATTTATTTTACAGGTAACTTTGTATTTATTTTAACCAGGTACAATAGCTATTAAATAGTTAAGAACTATTTAATAGCTAAAATAGTTAAAATAATTACAAAATTACCTGTAAAATAAATCCTAACCTAACTTACAATTAAACCTAACACTACACGATCAATAAATAAATTAAATAAAATACCTCCAATTACCTACAATTAAACCTAACACTACACTATCAATAAATTAATTAAATACAATATCTACAAATAAATACAATGAAATAAACTAACTAAAGTACAAAAAATAAAAAAGAACTAAGTTACAAAAAATAAAAAAATATTTACAAACATTAGAAAAATATTACAACAATTTTAAACTAATTACACCTACTCTAAGCCCCCTAATAAAATAACAAAGCCCCCCAAAATAAAAAAATGCCCTACCCTATTCTAAATTAATAAAGTTCAAAGCTCTTTTACCTTACCAGCCCTGAACAGGGCCCTTTGCGGGGCATGCCCCAAAGAATTCAGCTCTTTTGCCTGTAAAAAAAACACATACAATACCCCCCCAACATTACAAACCACCACCCACATACCCCTAATCTAACCCAAACCCCCCTTAAATAAACCTAACACTAAGCCCCTGAAGATCTTCCTACCTTATCTTCACCTTGCCGGGTATCACCGATCGGTCCTGGCTCCAAAATCTTCATCCAACCCAAGCGGGGGCTGGCAATCCATAATCCTGCGGCTGAAGAGGTCCAGAAGAGGCTCCAAAGTCTTCATCCTATCCGGGAAGAAGAGGCGATCCAGACCGGCAACCATCTTGATCCAAGCGGCATCTTCTATCTTCATCTGATGAGGAACGGCTCCATCGTGAAGACCTCCAGCGCGGATCAATCTTCTTCCTCCGACGTCCAACTGAAGAATGACGGTTCCTTTAAGGGACGTCATCCAAGATGGCGTCCCTCGAATTCCGATTGGCTGATAGGATTCTATCAGCCAATCGGAATTAAGGTAGGAAAATTCTGATTGGCTGATGGAATCAGCCTATCTGAATCAAGTCCAATCCGATTGGCTGATCCGATCAGCCAATCAGCTTGAGCTTGCATTCTATTGGCTGATCGGAACAGCCAATAGAATGCGAGCTCAATCTGATTGGCTGATTGGAACAGCCAATAGAATGCAAGCTCAATCTGATTGGCTGATTGGATCAGCCAATCGGATTGAACTTGATTCTGATTGGCTGATTCCATCAGCCAATCAGAATATTCCTACCTTAATTCCGATTGGCTGATAGAATCCTATCAGCCAATCGGAATTCGAGGGACGCCATCTTGGATGACGTCCCTTAAAGGAACCGTCATTCTAACAAAACAGGAAGAAGATTGATCCGCGCTGGAGGTCTTCACGATGGAGCCGTTCCTCATCGGATGAAGATAGAAGATGCCGCTTGGATCAAGATGGTTGCCGGTCTGGATCGCCTCTTCTTCCCGGATAGGATGAAGACTTTGGAGCCTCTTCTGGACCTCTTCAGCCGCAGGATTATGGATCGCCAGCCCCCGCTTGGGTTGGATGAATATTTTGGAGCCAGGACCGATCGGTGATACCCGGCGAGGTGAAGATAAGGTAGGAAGATCTTCAGGGGCTTAGTGTTAGGTTTATTTAAGGGGGGTTTGGGTTAGATTAGGGGTATGTGGGTGGTGGGTTGTAATGTTGGGGGGGTATTGTATGTGGTTTTTTTACAGGCAAAAGAGCTGAATTCTTTGGGGCATGCCCCGCAAAGGGCCCTGTTCAGGGCTGGTAAGGTAAAAGAGCTTTGAACTTTTTGAATTTAGAATAGGGTAGGGCATTTTTTTATTTTGGGGGGCTTTGTTATTTTATTAGGGGGCTTAGAGTAGGTGCAATTAGTTTAAAATTGTTGTAATATTTTTCTAATGTTTGTAAATATTTTTTTTTTTTGTAACTTAGTTCTTTTTTTATTTTTTGTACTTTAGTTAGTTTATTTCATTGTATTTATTTGTAGATATTGTATTTAATTAATTTATTGATAGTGTAGTGTTAGGTTTAATTGTAGGTAATTGGAGGTATTTTATTTAATTTATTTATTGATCGTGTAGTGTTAGGTTTAATTGTAATTTAGGTTTGGATTTATTTTACAGGTAATTTCTTCTGTTATGTGTGATCAGTCCACGGGTCATCATTACTTCTGGGATATAACTCCTCCCCAACAGGAAATGCAAGAGGATTCACCCAGCAGAGCTGCATATAGCTCCTCCCCTCTACGTCAGTCCCAGTCATTCTCTTGCACCCAACGACTAGATAGGATGTGTGAGAGGACTATGGTGATTATACTTAGTTTTTATGACTTCAATCAAAAGTTTGTTATTTTAAAATAGCACCGGAGCGTGTTATTACTTCTCTGGCAGAGTTTGAGGAAGAATCTGACAGAGATTTTTTACTATGATTTTAACCGGAGTCGTTAAGATCATATTGCTGTTCTCGACCATCTGAGGGAGGTAAAGGCTTCAGATCAGGGGACAGCGGGCAGATGAATCTGCATTGAGGTATGTGGCAGTTTTTATTTTCTGAATGGAATTGATGAGAAAAGCCTGCCATACCGTTAAAATGACATGTATGTATACACTTCAGTATTCTGGGGATGGTATTTCACCGGAACTACTGTGTTAAAGGTCACTAATCCTTTTAATAACTATTCTCATGTTAAACGTTTTTGCTGGAATGTAGAATCGTTTACATTGCTGAGGTACTGTGTGAATAAATATTTGGGCATTATTTTCCACTTGGCAGTTTTTTGCTTTAATTGTGACAGTTTCGTTTCTCTTCACTGCTGTGTGGGAGAGGGAGGGGCCGTTTTTGGCGCTCTTTGCTACGCATCAAAAAATTCCAGTCAGCTACTTTTATATTTCCTGCATGATCCGGTTCATCTCTGACAGATCTCAGGGGTCTTCAAACTTCTTTGAAGGGAGGTAAATTCTCTCAGCAGAGCTGTGAGAATTCTTATAGTGACTGTGAATAAAAAACGTTGTTTTGTTTTCTTATGTACAAATTTAATTAGTGTTGTTTTTTACTAATGGGAACAAACCTTTGCTAAAAGTTGTGTTGTTTTAAAGTTTGATGCTATAACTGTTTTTTTCAGTTCATTATTTCAACTGTCATTTAATCGTTAGTACCTCTTTGAGGCACAGTGCGTTTTTTTGCTAAAAAAGATTATAACCAAGTTGTAAGTTTTTTTGCTAGTGTGTTAAACATGTCTGACTCAGAGGAAGATATCTGTGTCATTTGTTCCAATGCCAAGGTGGAGCCCAATAGAAATTTATGTACTAACTGTATTGATGCTACTTTAAATAAAAGTCAATCTGTACAATGTGAACAAATTTCACCAAACAGCGAGGGGAGAGTTATGCCGACTAACTCGCCTCACGCGACAGTACCTGCATCTCCCGCCCGGGAGGTGCGTGATATTTTGGCGCCTAGTACATCTGGGCGGCCATTACAGATAACATTACAAGATATGGCTACTGTTATGACTGAAGTTTTGTCTAAATTACCAGAACTAAGAGGCAAGCGTGATCACTCTGGGGTGAGAACAGAGTGCGCTGACAATGCTAGGGCCATGTCTGATACTGCGTCACAGCTCGCAGAGCATGAGGACGGAGAGCTTCATTCTGTGGGTGACGGTTCTGATCCAAACAGATTGGACTCAGATATTTCAAATTTTAAATTTAAATTGGAGAACCTCCGTGTACTACTAGGGGAGGTCTTAGCAGCTCTCAACGATTGTAACACCGTTGCAATACCAGAGAAACTGTGTAGGTTGGATAAATACTTTGCGGTACCGGCGAGTACTGACGTTTTTCCTATACCTAAGAGACTAACTGAAATTGTTACTAAGGAGTGGGATAGACCCGGTGTGCCGTTCTCACCCCCTCCAATATTTAGAAAGATGTTTCCAATAGACGCCACCACTCGGGACTTATGGCAAACGGTCCCCAAGGTGGAGGGAGCAGTTTCTACTTTAGCTAAGCGTACCACTATCCCGGTGGAGGATAGCTGTGCTTTCTCAGATCCAATGGATAAAAAATTAGAGGGTTACCTTAAGAAAATGTTTGTTCAACAAGGTTTTATATTACAACCCCTTGCATGTATCGCGCCGATTACGGCTGCGGCAGCATTTTGGATTGAGTCGCTTGAAGAGAACCTTAGTTCCTCTACGCTAGACGACATTACGGACAGGCTTAGAGTCCTTAAACTAGCTAATTCTTTCATTTCGGAGGCCGTAGTACATTTAACCAAACTTACGGCTAAGAACTCAGGATTCGCCATACAGGCACGCAGGGCACTGTGGCTAAAATCCTGGTCAGCTGATGTTACTTCTAAGTCCAAATTACTTAATATACCTTTCAAGGGGCAGTCCTTATTCGGGCCCGGTTTGAAAGAAATTATCGCTGACATTACGGGAGGTAAGGGCCACGCCCTACCTCAAGACAAGGCCAAAGCTAAGGCTAGACAGTCTAATTTTCGTCCCTTTCGGAATTTCAAAACAGGAGCAGCATCAACCTCCACTGCACCAAAACAGGAAGGAGCTGTTGCTCGTTACAGGCAAGGCTGGAAGCCTAACCAGTCCTGGAACAAAAGCAAGCAGGCCAGGAAACCTGCTGCTGCCCCAAAGACAGCATGAACCGAGAGCCCCCGATCCGGGACCGGATCTAGTAGGGGGCAGACTCTCTCTCTTCGCCCAGGCCTGGGCAAGAGATGTTCAGGATCCCTGGGCACTAGAGATCATATCTCAGGGATACCTTCTAGACTTCAAATTATCTCCCCCAAGAGGGAGATTTCATCTGTCAAGGTTGTCAACAAACCAGATAAAGAAAGAAGCGTTTCTACGCTGCGTACAAGATCTGTTAACAATGGGAGTGATCCATCCGGTTCCGTGGTCGGAACAAGGACAAGGGTTCTACTCAAACCTGTTTGTGGTTCCCAAAAAAGAGGGAACTTTCAGGCCAATCTTAGATTTAAAGACTCTAAACAAATTCCTAAGAGTTCCATCGTTCAAAATGGAAACTATTCGGACAATCTTACCCATGATCCAAGAGGGTCAGTACATGACCACAGTGGATTTAAAGGATGCTTACCTTCACATACCGATCCACAAAGATCATCACCGGTATCTAAGGTTTGCCTTCTTAGACAGGCACTACCAGTTTGTAGCTCTTCCATTCGGATTGGCTACGGCTCCAAGAATCTTCACAAAGGTTCTGGGTGCCCTTCTAGCGGTACTAAGACCGCGAGGGATTTCGGTAGCTCCGTACCTAGACGACATTCTAATACAAGCTTCAAGCTTTCAAACTGCCAAGTCTCATACAGAGTTAGTTCTGGCATTTCTAAGGTCGCATGGATGGAAAGTGAACGAAAAGAAGAGTTCTCTCTTTCCTCTCACAAGAGTTCCATTCTTGGGGACTCTTATAGATTCTGTAGAGATGAAGATTTACCTGACAGAAGACAGGTTAACAAAACTTCAAAATGCATGCCGCGTCCTTCATTCCATTCAACACCCGTCAGTAGCTCAATGCATGGAGGTGATCGGCTTAATGGTAGCGGCAATGGACATAGTACCTTTTGCACGCCTACACCTCAGACCGCTGCAATTATGCATGCTAAGTCAGTGGAATGGGGATTACTCAGATTTGTCCCCTACTCTGAATCTGAATCAAGAGACCAGAAATTCTCTTCTATGGTGGCTTTATCGGCCACACCTGTCCAGGGGGATGCCATTCAGCAGGCCAGACTGGACAATTGTAACAACAGACGCCAGCCTACTAGGTTGGGGCGCTGTCTGGAATTCTCTGAAGGCTCAGGGACTATGGAATCAGGAGGAGAGTCTCCTTCCAATAAACATTCTGGAATTGAGAGCAGTTCTCAATGCCCTTCTGGCTTGGCCCCAGTTAATAACTCGGGGGTTCATCAGGTTTCAGTCGGACAACATCACGACTGTAGCTTACATCAACCATCAGGGAGGGACAAGAAGCTCCCTAGCAATGATGGAAGTATCAAAGATAATTCGCTGGGCAGAGTCTCACTCTTGCCACCTGTCAGCAATCCACATCCCGGGAGTGGAGAACTGGGAGGCGGATTTCTTGAGTCGCCAGACTCTTCATCCGGGGGAGTGGGAACTTCATCCGGAGGTCTTTGCCCAAATACTTCGACGTTGGGGCAAACCAGAGATAGATCTCATGGCGTCTCGCCAGAACGCCAAACTTCCTCGCTACGGGTCCAGATCCAGGGATCCGGGAGCAGTTCTGATAGATGCTTTGACAGCACCTTGGAACTTCAGGATGGCTTATGTGTTTCCACCCTTCCCGCTGCTTCCTCGATTGATTGCCAAAATCAAACAGGAGAGAGCATCAGTAATTCTAATAGCACCTGCTTGGCCACGCAGGACTTGGTATGCAGATCTAGTGGACATGTCATCCTGTCCGCCTTGGTCTCTACCTCTAAGACAGGACCTTCTGATACAGGGTCCATTCAAACATCAAAATCTAACTTCTCTGAAGCTGACTGCTTGGAAATTGAACGCTTGATTTTATCAAAACGTGGTTTTTCTGAGTCGGTTATTGATACCCTGATTCAGGCTAGGAAGCCTGTTACCAGAAGGATTTACCATAAAATATGGCGGAAATACCTATACTGGTGCGAATCCAAAGGTTACTCCTGGAGTAAGGTTAGGATCGCTAGGATATTGTCTTTTCTACAAGAAGGTTTAGAAAAGGGTTTATCAGCTAGTTCATTAAAGGGACAGATTTCAGCTCTGTCCATCTTGTTACACAGACGTCTGTCAGAAAATCCAGACGTCCAGTCCTTTTGTCAGGCTTTAGCTAGGATCAAGCCTGTGTTTAAAGCTGTTGCTCCACCATGGAGTTTAAACTTAGTTCTTAACGTTTTACAGGGTGTTCCGTTTGAACCCCTTCATTCCATTGATATAAAAATGTTATCTTGGAAAGTTCTGTTTTTAATGGCTATTTCCTCGGCTCGAAGAGTCTCTGAGTTATCAGCCTTACATTGTGATTCCCCTTATCTGATTTTTCACTCAGACAAGGTAGTTCTGCGTACTAAACCTGGGTTCTTACCTAAGGTAGTCACTAACAGGAACATCAATCAAGAGATTGTTGTCCCATCCTTGTGTCCAAATCCTTCTTCAAAGAAGGAACGTCTTTTACACAATCTGGATGTAGTTCGTGCCCTCAAGTTCTACTTGCAGGCAACTAAAGATTTTCGCCAAACTTCTTCCTTGTTTGTCGTTTACTCTGGACAGAGGAGAGGTCAAAAAGCTTCTGCTACCTCTCTCTCTTTTTGGCTTCGTAGCATAATACGTTTAGCCTATGAGACTGCTGGACAGCAGCCTCCTGAAAGAATTACAGCTCACTCCACTAGAGCTGTGGCTTCCACTTGGGCCTTTAAGAATGAGGCCTCTGTTGAACAGATTTGCAAGGCTGCAACTTGGTCTTCGCTTCATACTTTTTCCAAATTTTACAAATTTGACACTTTTGCTTCTTCGGAGGCTATTTTTGGGAGAAAGGTTCTTCAGGCAGTGGTTCCTTCTGTATAATGAGCCTGCCTATCCCTCCCGTCATCCGTGTTCTTTTGCTTTGGTATTGGTATCCCAGAAGTAATGATGACCCGTGGACTGATCACACATAACAGAAGAAAACATAATTTATGCTTACCTGATAAATTCCTTTCTTCTGTTGTGTGATCAGTCCACGGCCCGCCCTGTTTTAAGGCAGGTAAATATCTTTTAAATTATACTCCAGTCACCACTTCACCCTTGGTTACTCCTTTCTCGTTGATTCTTGGTCGAATGACTGGGACTGACGTAGAGGGGAGGAGCTATATGCAGCTCTGCTGGGTGAATCCTCTTGCATTTCCTGTTGGGGAGGAGTTATATCCCAGAAGTAATGATGACCCGTGGACTGATCACACAACAGAAGAAAGGAATTTATCAGGTAAGCATAAATTATGTTTTTGTTATTATTTTAACTATTTTAGCTATTAAATAGTTCTTAACTATTTAATAGCTATTGTACCTGGTTAAAATAAATACAAAGTTACCTGTAAATTAAATATAATTCCTAAAATAGCTATAATATAATTATAATTTATATTGTAGCTATATTAGGGTTTATTTTACAGGTAAGTATTTAGCTTTAAATAGGAATAATTTATTTAATAAGAGTTCATTTATTTCGTTAGATTTAAATTATATTTAACATAGGGGGGTGTTAGTGTTAGGGTTAGACTTAGCTTTAGGGGTTAATCCATTTATTACAGTAGCGGCGAAATTCGGTCGGCAGATTAGGGGTTAATAATTGAAGTTAGGTGTCGGCGATGTTAGGGAGGGCAGATTAGGGGTTAATACTATTTATTATAGGGTTATTGAGGCGGGAGTGAGGCGGATTAGGGGTTAATAACTTTATTATAGTAGCGGTGCGGTCCGCTCGGCAGATTAGGGGTTAATAAGTGGAGGCAGGTGGAGGCGACATTGAGGGGGGCAGATTAGGGGATAATAAATATAATATAGGGGTCGGCGGTGTTAGGGGCAGCAGATTAGGGGTACATAAGGATAACGTAGGTAGCGGCGCTTTGCGGTCGGCAAATTAGGGGTTAATTATTGTAGGTAGCTGGCGGCGACGTTGTGAGGGGCAGGTTAGGGGTTAATAAATATAATATAGGGGTCGGTGGTGTTAGGGGCAGCAGATTAGGGGTACATAAGTATAACGTAGGTGGCGGTCGGCAGATTAGGGTGGCGGTGATGTGGGGGGGCCTCGGTTTAGGGGTATATAGGTAGTTTATGGGTGCTAGTG